>NC_137874.1:44525711-44743211 GCF_963924005.1 Protomyctophum bolini
TTCAGAGCCGCTGTTGATAATCTGACATGAAAGACTCCCCCCCCCCCCCCCCCCCCCCCCTCTGATGAGACCCCCCCCCCCTCCTCCACCCTCTGATAAATAAATTAGCTTTTTATTCGACTGTGAGGGACGTGTGTGTGTGTGTGTGTGTGTGTGTGTGTGTGTGTTGTGTCATCGGTGCCGCGCTATGAGCTTGTAGGTCTGCTGTTTTCTTTTATCGTGAAAATGTGGCGCAAATCTTTGAATAGGCCTACCGTATATATATTCTTTCAGCGTGAACGTTTTTCACTCAAATCTTTGCTTCTGCGGGGGTCCCTGGAGGGGGTCCCTGGGGTCCCCTAACCCTTCTGAGGGGGTCCCTGGAACAACATATTTTAAGATGGTGGTCGGTGGCCGATTACATATAGTTTTCTGACATGAATAGCGGAGGGGGCGGAGCTTCGCGCCAGTTCAGTCTCGATCCTTTTAATACTTTTAAAAGCATTGAGACTTGTTTATATCAGGGTCCTCATGTTCAATTCATCACCACATTTAAAGACTTCTATGAAACAACAATAATTATGTCGATGTTTATTAACCCTGTAAACACCACATGACAGTGAGTTATTAACCCTGTAAACACCACATGACGGTGAGTTATAACGTCACTGTCATTTAACCCACGCAGGCTCGGATGGCGTGCCGATGGAGGAAAACCCGGACTGGACCGGCGGAGCGCTGCTGCTGCTGGAGGAAAACCTGGACCGGAGCAGCGGAGCGCTGCGCTCCACACGGAGACTGATGGAGGAGAACACAGACAATCTGACCCTGGATCAGCCCAGAGAAGGTAGGAGGATGATGATGATGATAAGTAGATAAAGTTCCCCTCTGGGCACAGGTCTCCACCAGGGCAGGTCAGGTTGTGGCCTCCTGGTGGCGCTATAACAGGACAGGTCTCCACCAGGGCAGTTCAGGTTGTGGCCTCCTGGTGGCGCTATAACAGGACAGGTCTCCACCAGGGCAGGTCAGGTTGTGGCCTCCTGGTGGCGCTATAACAGCACAGGTCTCCACCAGGGCAGGTCAGGTTGTGGCCTCCTGGTGGCGCTATAACAGGACAGGTCTCCACCAGGGCAGGTCAGGTTGTGGCCTCCTGGTGGCGCTATAACAGGACAGGTCTCCACCAGGGCAGGTCAGGTTGTGACCTCCTGGTGGCGCTATAACAGGACAGGTCTCCACCAGGGCAGGTCAGGTTGTGGCCTCCTGGTGGCGCTATAATAGGACCCTCCACCAGGGCAAGGTTTTTTGAGTGAAATCACTGAATATACCTTTAATATCGGACAGATCCGTCTTGAACACATGACTATAGAGATAGGCCCTCATTTATCAATCGAGTGTAAAATCTGCCACAGATTCGAGTGCAGGTTTCGTAGTACACCCACGTCGCCACGGCATTTTACCCATTCGTGCGCAGTGCACGGCGAAGGCGTGATACTGCGCACTGCTGTGATATTAAAGTCCTGTGGATGACTCAGTGATGCCTGCATGAGAGATAGGCTATCATGTCGTCAAGGCAGTCATAATCAACGTTTATGTAGTTTATGTGTTGGCGACGCTCGCCGCGGTCCCGTCCTCCCGAGCCCCGAAAATGATCTCGCTTTTATCTGAACTGTCGAAACTGTCAAAACCTGTCTAAGCACTTATTTAAATGGTGAATGATTAAGCCCCTTGCCTTAGAGCCTGCTAGTACTTACTACAAATAGGCAAGCTGTATGCTTGTCATTGTCACTTGGAAATAAAGGCGTGCAGTCCATTTATGCCTTTTTTTAATAATATCATATATGCCGCATCACCGCATGCGCTCCAAAATCATCTCACAAGTGCGCTTGCATAACAAGGCCAGTAAAGCACTGTTTAAGCACAAACTAATATTGCATATACCGTAACTCCAGAAAGACATTGTTGGCCTGCTGTAGATTAGGCTACAGTACAGTATATAGGCTACCCATGCATGTTGGGACTCTCCGCAGCTGCATTGCACTATAGGCTACTTTCCAACATCATGGAAATATTCCAGCACAGACAGCCCAAATCCTCGCATGCATGCGCTCATGCAAAACACTGTTTAAATGGCTTAAATCAAGCGCGATTTTAATTGTAAAGTTGGAAAGCTCCTACAAATTTCATATGACACAAAGACACATCTTGTAGGTCTATTCCTTTTTTCTTTCGGAAATGGTAAATGTCGAAAATGTCGGCAATTTCGGCGTGCACCCATATTTTGGCGTACGCACGGTTGATAAATGAGGGCCATAGTGTGTACTGTGTAACGATTTGCAGGATTTTTGGACAAAGCAGTTCCTATTGAGTGAAAGATTCTTTATTTATTTATGAAAGAAATACAATATTTACTTTATTTATTTAGTTTATTTTTATTTATGTAGTTTTGTTATAAAGGGGTGTGTCTGTGTGTGTGTGTGTGTGTGTGTGTGTGTGTGTGTGTGTGTGTGTGTGTGTGTGTGTGTGTGTGTGTGTGTGCGTGTGTGTGTGTGTGTGTGTGTGTGTGTTCATAGAGAAGGAGGACTGGAGTGTGTCACAACCACTATCAGCTTTCATCTCTGCACGTGCACACACACACACACACACACACACACACAGAGGCAGCACTCCAACATGGATTAACTGTAGTTTACCAGGTGTGTGTGTGTGTGTGTGTGTGTGTGTGTGTGTGTGTGTGTGTTACTGTGTGAGTAAATATGTGTGCATGAGTGCGTGCGTGCTTGCGCTCTGTCAGTTCTTCCACTCTCCTTTTAGAGTGGAAATATTCTTTATGCACATAATTATGAGTCTTTGAATGTTTTTATTTGAGTTATTATTAGTTATTAATAGTCTGGTGACCACCCGATAGATGGTTGGCAGCCGGAATGTAGACGGCAGTTCAGGAGCAACAAGTTGAAAGAAGAATATGAAGCAAAGACAGAGGCTGAAGTTCAGCAGATGATCCAGGAGAGACGAGAGAAGATTCAGGAGGTCAAACGCTCAGTAGAGCTCAGCAGGAAAGATGCAGATGCAGTCATAGCCGTCAGTGTGCAGCTCTTCACTGCTCTGATCAGCTGTGTTGAGAGAAGCCAGGCTGAGCTCATTGGTGTGGTTGAAGAGAAGCGGAAAACAACCGAGAAACAACCTGAAGGCCTCATTGAAGATCTGCAACAGGAAGTCACTCAGTTAGAGAAGAGAATCTCTGAGCTGAAACAGATCTTGCACACTGAAGACCACCTCCACCTCCTCCAGAACTCTAAATCCATCAACACAGAGTGGAGACCCACCAAGGACTGGACAAAGGTCAAAGTCCATCAGTCTTCACATGTGGACACATTGAGGACTGCTGTGTCTCAGCTGTTGAAGACACTCAGCCAGGAGATGGAGAAGCAGCTGTGTGATGCTGAGATGAGGAGGATCCAGCAATATGAGGTGGATGTAACTCTGGACCCTGATACAGCAAATGACTGTAGAGATTACAGTCATTAGAGAGATTATTCCTTACGTCTCACGGACTCACTTGTTTTCCTTGTTTTCTCCAATTTGTCCCTGACAACACTGAGAGATTCTCTAACTGTCTTTGTGTCTTAGGAAAACAAGGATTCTCCTCAGGAAGGTTTTACTATGAGGTTCAGGTTGGAGGGAAGACTGTGTGGAGATTAGGAGTGGCCAGAGAGTCCATCGACAGGAAGGGATGGATCACAGTGAGTCCCAACAATGGTTACTGGACTATAGAGTTGTGGAATGGAAAGCAGTACTGGGCTTCTGCTGACCCTGATGTCCTCCCTGTAAGAGAGGAGCTCCAGACAGTGGGAGTGTTTGTGGACTATGATAATAATAATAATAATAATAATAAAACTTTATTTGTATAGCACCTTTCATGACATGAAATGCAGCTCAAAGTGCTTTACAGAAAAATGGAGGATAAAAGAAAAGCAAGGCAACAACATTAAAAACAAGCAGTAATGCAATACAGTGAGGACATGGAGGGTCTGGTCTCCTTTTATGACGTGGAGAACAGAGTCCACCTCTACTCCTTCACTGGCTGCTCCTTCACTGAGAGACTCTTTCCATTCTTCAGTCCTGGTCTTAATGCTGGTGGTAGAAACTCTGCTCCTCTGATCATCTCTCCTGTCACCAGATAACCTTCTGGTCCATGTTGCTGGGGTCACCATGAAGAAGAACAGTTTGGAGTTTGTTGGACAAATACAAACAAAAACATAGACAAATAGCAGATCTATGGCTATATACAGATCAAAGCTCTCAATAATAAATATAATAATAATAATAATAATCACACCATAATGTGAAGGGTCAAGCAAAAAAAAGGAGAGAAGCCCTGCTATATATACAAATAAATAAAAAAACATTGCATGGATCCACCTGGGACAATTGCGAACGCAGTGAGCACTTACTATGAGACCTAGCAGATCATGTCTGTCCGTGCGTGCGTGTGTGTCCCCTTTGTGCCCATATATGGAGCTGAGTGATTTGTGATGCAACACACTCCATATTTGGACGTATAGCTGCTTTGGGGACTCCTTATATGGTTATGCGTTCGCTTCCCGCGTTTGCGCGTCCTACTGGTGTATCTCAAGGTCAAAGGTCATCACCTGGGATGTACTAATGTATCCCAAGGTCAAAGGTCATCGGCCTATGTTGTTGTATATGATGTATCACCATGTGTTGTTGTTTATGATGTTGTTGCTTACTGTAAATAAATGCCTAAATTGTATTTACTTCATGGCTGCTACTCTGCTTACAGCTGACAGCCAGGCGCTCTCACTCTCCCTCTCCCTCTCCCCCCCCCCCCCCCCCTCCACTCTCTCTCTCTCTCTCTCTCTCTCTCTCTCTCTCACCAAGAAACTGGTTGCTAGGAAACTGAATGCTACATTTTGAAAAGCCAGACAATTCACCGTGTCTTTGCGGCGCTGGAGAGGGGGGGGGGGGGTGTGGGGTGGTCTTAAAATAGCCGGGGTGTGTGTGTATGTGTGTGTGTGTGTGTGTGGGGGGGGGGGGGGGGGGGGGGTGTGTATGTGTGGGGGGGGTCGTCTTGTCTTACTGTGTGTCTGCAGTGATGGAAACTAAGTATACATTTACTAAAGTAAGCTGTACTTAAGTACTCTAGTACAATTTTGAGGTATGCCGGCAGTGGATCAGCGGTATAGAGTGGCCGGATGGGAACCGTGAGGTTCCCGGTTCGATCCCTGTGGTGCTCCCCCAGAGTTAGTGTGGAAGTGTCCTTGAGCAAGACTCTGAACCCCTGATTGCTCCTGATGTGCAGGTTGGTGCCTTGCATGGTTTCCCCCGCCATCGGTGTGTGAGTGTGTGTGTGAATGGGTGAATGTAATGCACCATCTATGTAAAGGTGTGTGAGTGAATTACATCTCCACCCGTCGAAGAAAACTAATTTTGACGCTTGCATTCCCTCTCTCTCCTCTCTCTATGTCTCTGTCTCTCTCCCCAGGGTGTAGTCAAGTGGAACATGTGTATATATATAGACTGTGTTGCTCCAGAGTCGATCAGCCTGTCCTTTTATTATTTATTTATTTATTCCATTTCCCATAAAGCCTGGGAACCCCCCCCCCCCCCCCTCCCCCCCTCACCGTGTTCCTGCGCTGCCATTGGCTGGCTGCTGGGGGGGGGGGGGGGGTCACCATGGCAACAAGCTGCACCAGAGCAACCCCAGAAGTGCCTTTAGGAACATTTAGCTTCACTAACCGACCAGGGGAGGGCAGTATAGAGACCAGGATTACTGCATGTTTTTGAGAACATGTGAGGGTACCTACCCTAGGGGACACGGGGAGAACATGTGAGGGTACCTACCCTAGGGGACACAGGGGAGAACATGTGAGGGTACCTACCCTAGGGGACACAGGGGAGAACATGTGAGGGTACCTACCCTAGGGGACACAGGGGAGAACATGTGAGGGTACCTACCCTAGGGGACAGCGCTGGTTGGCAGGTATCGAACCCACATATTTGTACCAGCGTGGAGGATTAGATTTATTTATTGATTTATTAAACATGACGTCATGGAGCGCTATGCTCCATAACAGGCTTGATAAGCCCAAAGCTTATTGATACTGCGTACTCGATAAGCCCAAAGCTTATCGATACCTCAGTCTGATACTGTTGTACTACTAATACACGTGTACTCTGTGTATTCACAGCCATCCACGAGTTTCCTGCAGACATCTTCACCAAGGAGCAGAGAGAGAATGGAGCTGTACTTCTACATGTTCTCTGTGTGAGTATAAATACTTTCCCTTCTTTAAAACACCTTGGACAACGCTCCACACGTCCCAGACTCTTCTCCCTTCTTTAAAACACCCTGGACAATGCTCCACACGTCCCAGACTCTTCTCCCTTCTCTAAAACACCCTGGACAACGCTCCACACGTCCCAGACTCTTCTCCCTTCTCTAAGACACCCTGGACAACGCTCCACACGTCCCAGACTCTTCTCCCTTCTCTAAGACACCCTGGACAACGCTCCACACGTCCCAGACTCTTCTGTGATATTAACTCTCTACTGCCCTCTACAGGCCGTCTACATGTTCTACGCTCTGGCCATCGTGTGTGACGTCTACTTCGTTCCTTCCTTGGAGAAGATTTCAGAGGTGAAATTACACACTGTGGCCACTAGGGGTCACTGTGGTCTATTAATATTACAACAGCATGGCACTAGGGGGCACTGTATTCTCTTTTATAATGATATGCTGATGATATGCAAATTTATTCAGAACCTGTCTCTCAGCGAGGACGTTGCCGGGGCAACCTTCATGGCGGCAGGAAGCTCCGCCCCCGAGCTCTTCACCTCTCTGATTGGTCAGTACGGCTCAGCCAATCAGGAGCTTAGTTTTAATAGATTTTAACCCTTTCATTGAATGATTGATTGAATGATTGATTGATTGATTGATTAGTACAGGTCGGAGGATAAAAAAAGGAAAACATGTACAGTGTAGGTTTAACATTTCTTTAAACCTTTAACATTTATTTTTTACGAGGGTCAGTTTCTATTTGCAGCCGTCCGTAGGGGCCCTTTGAGAGCGCTTTTTGAAGGAGTCTATAGGCATTCGCATGTCTTAATGACTGTTGGTAGGGCGTTCCACATTTTGGTGGCATAGGAGCGAAATTAATTTAGTCCCTTGTTTGAGCCGAATCTGGGTTGCACATGGTTCGTTCGTTGAGCTCCCTCTGGTGTTGTGGGCGTGGACTTCGGTGACATTAATTATCTTTCTCCCATGTCCGTATGTATACGTACCCCCCAGCTAGGGATGTTATTTGCTACGCATGTATTGGTTGAGCCCCCACGGTCACCACCAGCCAGGGCAGGAATGTCACGGCGGCCACGGCCGTTCGTGGCCCCTCTCGTTGGCCGTGTGCCCCCGAGAAATGACACGCCCAGACACGCCCAGACGGCCACAGTGGCCGCACCGGCGCCCACAGCAGTTTCAATTTTACCGTTTTGTCCTCTGCGCGATTTCCCAGTGATTACGGTAACCTTCCCCAAACGACTTGTATTGCCATTGCAGTGGTTTGATTATTTTGCGTGCTTATAACTAGACCACGCTGGTCGTCATGACACACGCACGGGCGCGCATGCGTGCGCACGTACACACACACATACACACAACACACACACATCACACACACACACACACACCACACACACACACACACACACACACACACACACACACAGACACACACAAACACACACACACACACACACACACACACACACACACACACACCACACACACACACATTAGAGCTATGGACCAGAGCTAATGGAGAGATCTCATCTGTCACTAACCTCTCTACAATGCCATCTGCCAGTCACAAAAATACATGTTACAGAATACATTTTTACAATATTTTACAACAGTAGCTACTTATATTTTGTTATTTAAAGCTGTGATTATTTATTTAAGAAGCACTGTTCTGAACCAATGTTCGCCTTGAAAAAAGATAAATGTAATCATCCTTAACCTTTAAGCTAATAATTACTTCATAATGACTTAAAATATTTTTTTAATGTATGGCCTTCATGCCCTGGCACTCGGCCTTGTGCCCTCAAAAGGTTGACCACACTAAAGGCCAAGTGCCCCTAAAAGGATGAACTGCCCCCACAGCTATGGGACGTTAAATCTGATGACCGGGTACCTCGGTTAACGAGCAGGATTTTCAAACCACCGTAAATCGGAATCCAGGAGAGCTGCAAAGTTCGGATGTAATCTGTGACTTTGTACCGGCATTTAACCCATTCTGACCTGAGATCAGATTCATACGAGGTTTCCACTGGACACACACTGGTCTGATTAAACACTTCAGTGTGTGCTTGTGCTAATGATACTTTGGAGGAATTATTTAGACGGGTACATGTCATGAGTATCTTAGTGTATTCATCATTAAAGGGGGCGTCTCTCTCTCTCTCTCTCTCTCTCTCTCTCTCTCTCTCTCTCTCTCTCTCTCTCCCCCCTATGTCTCTCGCCCAGGTGTCTTCATAACCAAAGGGGACGTGGGCGTGGGAACCATCGTAGGATCAGCCGTCTTCAACATCCTCGTCATCATCGGCCTGAGTGGAATCTTTGCAGGACAGGTACTCTATTACTTTATGTATTACTTTATGTATTACTCTATTTTCTGTATTTGTTAATGTACTAATTAACAGGGCAGGTACTCCTTTTTACTGTATTTATTAATGTACTAATTAATGTATTTATTACTTTATGTATTACTCTATTTACTGTATTTATTAATGCACTAATTAATGTATTTATTACTTTATGTATTACTCTATTTACTGTATTTATTAATGCACTAATTAATGTATTTATTACTGTATTTGACGTCACCTGAGCCTTGGAGAAATGAAGTTCAAAGAGTAACATCTCCATTTACCGCTCCACCTCCTCCACCTGTAGTCTTCAGCTCAGGATTGACCATAAACATTTATTGCAAAGCTATATTGCATTTAGTATGGCGGTGTGGCTCTGCTCATGTGATATCTCAGATTATCTGTGCATTGAGACACAGCTTAGAACCGCTGCTCCTTCGCTGGTCGGGCATCTCGTTAGGATGCCCCTCGGGTGTCTCCCTAGGGAGCACAGAGTCAGCTCGGCATGTAGAGTGAATGCAGACCAGTAACTGTAACCAGACCAGTGACTGTAACCAGACCATTGACTGTAACCAGACCAGTAACTGTAACCAGACCAGTGACTGTAACCAGACCAGTGACTGTAACCAGACCAGTGACTGTAACCAGACCAGTAACTGTAACCAGACCAGTAACTGTAACCAGACCAGTAACTGTAACCAGACCAGTAACTGTAACCAGACCAGTGACTGCATATTAAGCGGTGTTCTCTCCTCCTCTCCAGGTGGTGGTGCTAACCTGGTGGTCGTTGTTCAGAGACTCCTCCTACTACATCCTGTCTGTGCTGGCGCTCATCGCGGTGAGATCACCGTTAACTCTGTTATCATCTACGGTAGCACAGTGACATCACAAATACATTTCCGTACTTTATTTAACTCTATTTTAACAATGAGATATCTTTAAGTGTGTCTGTACTGTGTGTCTGTACTGTACACAAACAATCTGTTCTAAATAATGTTAATTCTCTGTCTTCAGGTCATCTATGACGACGAGGTTTTTTGGTGAGTCTGAATTAAATTATTACATTTAAGATTAATTACATTTATATTCATATTTATACAACTAAGTTAATTACATTTATATATATATATTTTTTTTATCCCACGATTTTGTAACCCATTTTTCACCCCTGTGTCAATCATCTACTGTGATCCTGGGCTCTACACACCCTCCGCCAACCTGGGGAGAGCAACGGACTTAACTCATGTTTCCTTCATGCTTGAGTGTCCAAGTTGCTCCTTTACACCTGACAGGGGGGAGTTTCCCTGGTTGGACGTAGCGCGTGGAAGGAACACGTTATTCCAACCAGTTCCTTTCCCCTCCATCAGGCGCCCCGGCTGGCCAGGGGGAGGCAGTTTAGAGACCAGGATTACTGCATGTTTTTGTGAGGGTACCTACCCTAGGGGACACGGGGAGAACATGCAAACTCCACACAGAAAGGCCCTTTCGCCAACCCCCGCCTTCGGGTATGGGCACTGAGGAGGAAACACGCCGCCAGCACCCACAGTGCCCCGAGCGGGAATCGAACCCAGGACCTTCTAGCTGTGAGGCGACAGCACTACCAACTGTGCCACCGTGCCCCTACATTTATATATATATAACTAAGACGACATCACGGCCCGCCAAAAAAAACGTTATCGACTAAATCAATTAATAAGGACTGACTAAAACTGAATACAAACTGCTGTCAGTTTGTTACAAGTACATGTTTTGAACATACATATTTTTCACAATAAAAGTATGGTCTGTTTTCCAGGTGGGAGTCGCTGCTTCTCATGACCATGTATGGAGTTTACATCATCATCATGAAGTGAGTATGATATTATACATGTTCCAGTAACACTCCATATATGGAGTTTACATGCTGTTACAGTAACACTCCATATATGGAGTTTACATCCTCCAGTATCACTCCATGTATGGAGTTTACATCCTCATTAAGTGACATCTAGTGGCAGCATGTGGTCTATTCTCCTGATGAACACTCCACAGACTTCATAGTGTTTTCTGCGTTGTGTGGGTTGCAGGTTCAACTCCCAGCTCCGGGCGTACGTGAACCGTCAGCTGGGCAGCGGAGGGCGTCTGGCGTGCTGCCCGGGCTCAGAGGCACGTCGGATCCACAAGAACCCGCCCGGCAACACCTCCATGGTGCTGCTCAGTAACGGTACGTCTCTAAACATTATAATTGTCTCCAGGTAAAGAGGAGGGGTCTCTAAACATTATAATTGTCTCTATAAAGAGGAGGGGTCTCTAAACAGTATAATTGTCTCTATAAAGAGGAGGGGTCTCTAAACAGTATAATTGTCTCTATAAAGAGGAGGGGTCTCTAAACATTATAATTGTCTCCAGGTAAAGAGGAGGGGTCTCTAAACAGTATCATTGTCTCTATAAAGAGGAGGGGTCTCTAAACATTATAATTGTCTCTATAAAGAGGAGGGGTCTCTAAACAGTATCATTGTCTCTATAAAGAGGAGGGGTCTCTAAACATTATAATTGTCTCTATAAAGAGGAGGGGTCTCTAAACATTATAATTGTCTCTATAAAGAGGAGGGGTCTCTAAACATTATAATTGTCTCTATAAAGAGGAGGGGTCTCTAAACAGTATAATTGTCTCTATAAAGAGGAGGGGTCTCTAAACATTATAATTGTCTCCAGGTAAAGAGGAGGGGTCTCTAAACATTATAATTGTCTCTATAAAGAGGAGGGGTCTCTTACAGTATAATTGTCTCTATAAAGAGGAGGGGTCTCTAAACATTATAATTGTCTCTATAAAGAGGAGGGGTCTCTAAACATTATAATTGTCTCTATAAAGAGGAGGGGTCTCTAAACATTATAATTGTCTCTATAAAGAGGAGGGGTCTCTAAACATTATAATTGTCTCCAGGTAAAGAGGAGGTGTCTCTAAACATTATGGCCCTCATTTATCAATCGAGTGTAAAATCTGCCACAGATTCGAGTGCAGGTTTCGTAGTACACCCACGTCGCCACAGCATTTATAAAGTGATCGCAAACAGCTGATCCTTCCTTAATTTCGTTCTGACGTTAATAAATGTGACGGCTGAAATCTATCTGGCACGCCCTATGAAATCAAACCTCGCCCTCGTTTTTGTGACTTGAAAACGGCAATACGTTTCCTGAAACCATGGTAACATGAAAAAATAGGTTTCTGCCGTGCCTTGCTGCTGCCCGCCTCACCCCCCTCTCTCATACACACGCACAGCACGCACACGCAACTTGCAAGCCCAACTAACTGGTGTGTTGTTAAATAAATAAAAAACGAACACCTGCATGAATTAAATAAAGTTGTAGGCCTACCCTGTCTGTTTCTCCTCTCGCTTCGCTTCCCTTATTGCTGCCCGCCTCACGGTCCTCACCCCCCGCACGCCACGCACGCACATATCGCAATTTGCAAGCAACTTTCACTGTGTGTTGTTAGTTGTATATTAAATTATTAAAGTATTTTTAATTTAATATACAACAAGATATATTAGTGAACGAAAACCTGAACCTGAACCATAATTAAATAACAAATAGGCACACACACGCTGCTGTTTTGCAGGTGCTCCTCCTGTCCTGTCCTGTCTGTCTGTCTCTCTCTATCACTGTGGTCCGTCCGTGACCAACTGACCATGCACGTTCGACAGTCTATTTAGATTGCCTCGCAGTCGCTGCAGTGGCTGCAGGACTGTCAACTGTCAATTATATTAATGTGCAGCCAAAATATATGGTACTGGTGGTGGTGGGCTGACTGGCTGGGTTAGCCTATATCGCCGATGCGGTTCCCATGCACTTGCGCTGGGCTGGCACGGCACATTTGACATTCCAGTGACACGTCAGGTTTATTAAACGAGGAGGAGATTGCATATACCGTAACTCCAGAAAGACATTGTTGGCCTGCTATAGATTAGGCTACCTACAGTATATAGGCTACCCATGCATGTTGGGACTCTCCGCAGCTGCATTGCACTATAGGCTACTTTTCAACGTCATGGAAATATTCCAGCACCGACAGCCCAAATCCTCGCATGTATGCGCTCATGCAAAACACTGTTTAAATGGCTTAAATCAAGCGCGATTTTAATTGTAAAGTTGGAAAGCTCCTACAAATTTCATATGACACAAAGACACATCTTGTAGGTCTATTCCTTTTTTCTTTTCTTTTTGTGTAGCCCATATACATACCTATACAGTTTTATATTAACATTTTAGGAGTGAATACATATGTTTCGATGCCTTTGGCAGCCTCTCAGCTGGTCAAACAATGCTGCTCCGTCGTTCTACGACAGAAAAACAAGCGTACGCCAGCTCACGAGTCAATTTCAAGCTTTGCCGGAAATGGTAAATGTCGAAAATGTCGGCAATTTCGGCGTGCACCCATATTTTGGCGTACGCACGGTTGATAAATGAGGGCCTTAAATTGTCTCCAGGTAAAGAGGAGGGGTCTCTAAACAGTATAATTGTCTCCAGGTAAAGAGGAGGGGTCTCTAAACATTATAATTGTCTCTATAAAGAGGAGGGGTCTCTAAACATTATAATTGTCTCTATAAAGAGGAGGGGTCTCTAAACAGTATAATTGTCTCTATAAAGAGGAGGGGTCTCTAAACAGTATAATTGTCTCTATAAAGAGGAGGGGTCTCTAAACATTATAATTGTCTCCAGGTAAAGAGGAGGGGTCTCTAAACAGTATAATTGTCTCCAGGTAAAGAGGAGGGGTCTCTAAACAGTATAATTGTCTCCAGGTAAAGAGGAGGGGTCTCTAAACATTATAATTGTCTCTATAAAGAGGAGGGGTCTCTAAACATTATAATTGTCTCTATAAAGAGGAGGGGTCTCTAAACATTATAATTGTCTCTATAAAGAGGAGGGGTCTCTAAACAGTATAATTGTCTCTATAAAGAGGAGGGGTCTCTAAACATTATAATTGTCTCTATAAAGAGGAGGGGTCTCTAAACATTATAATTGTCTCCAGGTAAAGAGGAGGGGTCTCTAAACAGTATAATTGTCTCCAGGTAAAGAGGAGGGGTCTCTAAACAGTATAATTGTCTCCAGGTAAAGAGGAGGGGTCTCTAAACATTATAATTGTCTCTATAAAGAGGAGGGGTCTCTAAACATTATAATTGTCTCTATAAAGAGGAGGGGTCTCTAAACATTATAATTGTCTCTATAAAGAGGAGGGGTCTCTAAACAGTATAATTGTCTCTATAAAGAGGAGGGGTCTCTAAACATTATAATTGTCTCTATAAAGAGGAGGGGTCTCTAAACATTATAATTGTCTCTATAAAGAGGAGGGGTCTCTAAACAGTATAATTGTCTCTATAAAGAGGAGGGGTCTCTAAACAGTATAATTGTCTCTATAAAGAGGAGGGGTCTCTAAACATTATAATTGTCTCTATAAAGAGGAGGGGTCTCTAAACATTATAATTGTCTCTATAAAGAGGAGGGGTCTCTAAACAGTATAATTGTCTCTATAAAGAGGAGGGGTCTCTAAACATTATAATTGTCTCTATAAAGAGGAGGGGTCTCTAAACATTATAATTGTCTCTATAAAGAGGAGGGGTCTCTAAACATTATAATTGTCTCTATAAAGAGGAGGGGTCTCTAAACAGTATAATTGTCTCCAGGTAAAGAGGAGGGGTCTCTAAACATTATAATTGTCTCTATAAAGAGGAGGGGTCTCTAAACATTATAATTGTCTCTATAAAGAGGAGGGGTCTCTAAACATTATAATTGTCTCTATAAAGAGGAGGGGTCTCTAAACAGTATAATTGTCTCTATAAAGAGGAGGGGTCTCTAAACATTATAATTGTCTCTATAAAGAGGAGGGGTCTCTAAACAGTATAATTGTCTCTATAAAGAGGAGGGGTCTCTAAACATTATAATTGTCTCTATAAAGAGGAGGGGTCTCTAAACAGTATAATTGTCTCTATAAAGAGGAGGGGTCTCTAAACATTATAATTGTCTCTATAAAGAGGAGGGGTCTCTAAACATTATAATTGTCTCTATAAAGAGGAGGGGTCTCTAAACAGTATAATTGTCTCTATAAAGAGGAGGGGTCTCTAAACATTATAATTGTCTCTATAAAGAGGAGGGGTCTCTAAACATTATAATTGTCTCTATAAAGAGGAGGGGTCTCTAAACAGTATAATTGTCTCTATAAAGAGGAGGGGTCTCTAAACATTATAATTGTCTCCAGGTAAAGAGGAGGGGTCTCTAAACATTATAATTGTCTCCAGGTAAAGAGGAGGGGTCTCTAAACATTATAATTGTCTCTATAAAGAGGAGGGGTCTCTAAACATTATAATTGTCTCTATAAAGAGGAGGGGTCTCTAAACATTATAATTGTCTCCAGGTAAAGAGGAGGGGTCTCTAAACATTATAATTGTCTCCAGGTAAAGAGGAGGGGTCTCTAAACATTATAATTGTCTCTATAAAGAGGAGGGGTCTCTAAACATTATAATTGTCTCTATAAAGAGGAGGGGTCTCTAAACAGTATAATTGTCTCTATAAAGAGGAGGGGTCTCTAAACAGTATCATTGTCTCTATAAAGAGGAGGGGTCTCTAAACATTATAATTGTCTCTATAAAGAGGAGGGGTCTCTAAACATTATAATTGTCTCTATAAAGAGGAGGGGTCTCTAAACATTATAATTGTCTCTATAAAGAGGAGGGGTCTCTAAACAGTATAATTGTCTCTATAAAGAGGAGGGGTCTCTAAACAGTATAATTGTCTCTATAAAGAGGAGGGGTCTCTAAACATTATAATTGTCTCTATAAAGAGGAGGGGTCTCTAAACATTATAATTGTCTCCAGGTAAAGAGGAGGGGTCTCTAAACAGTATAATTGTCTCTATAAAGAGGAGGGGTCTCTAAACATTATAATTGTCTCCAGGTAAAGAGGAGGGGTCTCTAAACATTATAATTGTCTCCAGGTAAAGAGGAGGGGTCTCTAAACATTATAATTGTCTCCAGGTAAAGAGGAGGGGTCTCTAAACATTATAATTGTCTCTATAAAGAGGAGGGGTCTCTAAACATTATAATTGTCTCTATAAAGAGGAGGGGTCTCTAAACATTATAATTGTCTCCAGGTAAAGAGGAGGGGTCTCTAAACAGTATAATTGTCTCTATAAAGAGGAGGGGTCTCTAAACATTATAATTGTCTCCAGGTAAAGAGGAGGGGTCTCTAAACAGTATAATTGTCTCTATAAAGAGGAGGGGTCTCTAAACAGTATAATTGTCTCCAGGTAAAGAGGAGGGGTCTCTAAACATTATAATTGTCTCTATAAAGAGGAGGGGTCTCTAAACATTATAATTGTCTCTATAAAGAGGAGGGGTCTCTAAACATTATAATTGTCTCTATAAAGAGGAGGGGTCTCTAAACATTATAATTGTCTCTATAAAGAGGAGGGGTCTCTAAACAGTATAATTGTCTCTATAAAGAGGAGGGGTCTCTAAACATTATAATTGTCTCTATAAAGAGGAGGGGTCTCTAAACATTATAATTGTCTCTATAAAGAGGAGGGGTCTCTAAACAGTATAATTGTCTCTATAAAGAGGAGGGGTCTCTAAACATTATAATTGTCTCCAGGTAAAGAGGAGGGGTCTCTAAACATTATAATTGTCTCTATAAAGAGGAGGGGTCTCTAAACATTATAATTGTCTCTATAAAGAGGAGGGGTCTCTAAACAGTATAATTGTCTCTATAAAGAGGAGGGGTCTCTAAACAGTATAATTGTCTCCAGGTAAAGAGGAGGGGTCTCTAAACAGTGTAATTGTCTCCAGGTAAAGAGGAGGGGTCTCTAAACATTATAATTGTCTCCAGGTAAAGAGGAGGTGTCTCTAAACATTATGGCCCTCATTTATCAATCGAGTGTAAAATCTGCCACAGATTGGAGTGCAGGTTTCGTAGTACACCCACGTCGCCACGGCATTTATAAAGTGATCGCAAACAGCTGATCCTTCCTTCATTTCGTTCTGACGTTAATAAATGTGACGGCTGAAATCTATCTGGCACGCCCTATGAAATCAAACCTCGCCCTCGTTTTTGCGACTTGAAAACGGCAATACGTTTCCTGAAACCATGGTAACATGAAAAAATAGGTTTCTGCCGTGCCTTGCTGCTGCCCGCCTCACCCCCCTCTCTCATACACACGCACAGACGCACAGCACGCACACGCAACTTGCAAGCCCAACTAACTGGTGTGTTGTTAAATAAATAAAAAACGAACACCTGCATGAATTAAATAAAGTTGTAGGCCTACCCTGTCTGTTTCTCCTCTCGCTTCGCTTCCCTTATTGCTGCCCGCCTCACGGTCCTCACCCCCCGCACACCACGCACGCACATATCGCAATTTGCAAGCAACTTTCACTGTGTGTTGTTAGTTGTATATTAAATTATTAAAGTATTTTTAATTTAATATACAACAAGATATATTAGTGAACGAAAACCTGAACCTGAACCATAATTAAATAACAAATAGGCACACACACGCTGCTGTTTTGCAGGTGCTCCTCCTGTCCTGTCTGTCTGTCTCTCTCTATCACTGTGGTCCGTCCGTGACCAACTGACCATGCACGTTCGACAGTCTATTTAGATTGCCTCGCAGTCGCTAGTCGCTGCAGTGGCTGCAGGACTGTCAACTGTCAATTATATTAATGTGCAGCCAAAATATATGGTACTGGTGGTGGTGGGCTGACTGGCTGGGTTAGCCTATATCGCCGATGCGGTTCCCATGCAGCCACGCTGGGCTGGCACGGCACATTTGACATTCCAGTGACACGTCAGGTTTATTAAACGAGGAGGAGATTGCATATACCGTAACTCCAGAAAGACATTGTTGGCCTGCTGTAGATTAGGCTACAGTACAGTATATAGGCTACCCATGCATGTTGGGACTCTCCGCAGCTGCATTGCACTATAGGCTACTTTTCAACGTAATGGAAATATTCCAGCACAGACAGCCCAAATCCTCGCATGTATGCGCTCATGCAAAACACTGTTTAAATGGCTTAAATCAAGCGCGATTTTAATTGTAAAGTTGGAAAGCTCCTACAAATTTCATATGACACAAAGACACATCTTGTAGGTCTATTCCTTTTTTCTTTTCTTTTTGTGTAGCCCATATACATACAGTTTTATATTAACATTTTAGGAGTGAATACATATGTTTCGATGCCTTTGGCAGCCTCTCAGCTGGTCAAACAATGCTGCTCCGCCGTTCTACGACAGAAAAACAAGCGTACGCCAGCTCACGAGTCAATTTCAAGCTTTGCCGGAAATGGTAAATGTCGAAAATGTCGGCAATTTCGGCGTGCACCCATATTTTGGCGTACGCACGGTTGATAAATGAGGGCCTTAAATTGTCTCCAGGTAAAGAGGAGGGGTCTCTAAACAGTATAATTGTCTCCAGGTAAAGAGGAGGGGTCTCTAAACATTATAATTGTCTCTATAAATAGGAGGGGTCTCTAAACAGTGTAATTGTCTCTATAAAGAGGAGGGGTCTCTAAACAGTGTAATTGTCTCTATAAAGAGGAGGGGTCTCTAAACATTATAATTGTCTCTATAAAGAGGAGGGGTCTCTAAACATTATAATTGTCTCTATAAAGAGGAGGGGTCTCTAAACATTATAATTGTCTCTATAAAGAGGAGGGGTCTCTAAACAGTATAATTGTCTCTATAAAGAGGAGGGGTCTCTAAACATTATAATTGTCTCTATAAAGAGGAGGGGTCTCTAAACATTATAATTGTCTCTATAAAGAGGAGGGGTCTCTAAACAGTATAATTGTCTCCAGGTAAAGAGGAGGGGTCTCTAAACAGTGTAATTGTCTCCAGGTAAAGAGGAGGGGTCTCTAAACAGTATAATTGTCTCCAGGTAAAGAGGAGGGGTCTCCCGTGCTGATGGTAGACGAGCTTCTCATCCTGAATCCTCCCAAGCTGTCGTTCAGCGAGGCCGGGCTGCGCATCATGATCTCCCCACACTTCTCTCCTCGCACCAGGCTCTCCATGGCGTCCCGCGTCATCATCAGCGAGGTACGGACAGACAGACAGACAGACAAGACACTCATCTTTAACCCATTTTGGGGCAGGAACCCCTTTTGGTGTTAGCGTCACGTTATGCTTTAGCTATTTAAAAAATAGCAGATCTACAAGCTCATAGCGCGCCACCGAGTGGCGCGCTACGAGCTTGTAGGTCTGCTATTTTTGAAAAAGTCGACTGAACGACTGACATAGAAACATAGCTTTTTCAGAAAACTGTCATTTTCAAACAGACATTTTTAGAATCTGATCTCGGGTCAGAATGGGATAAGTACGTACGTAGCGTGTCTGTCAAAGGATCAATCATTGTTTCTCTACATTCAGAGACGGAGGCTGATCGGGGACCCCCAGGACACCGGGGCTCTCCCCAGGTCCCGGCTGGAGTCCGCCAGCAACGGGCGTCAGGCCGCGGCGGTGTGGAGGCGGGGCTCCGGCAGTCTGGAGAACGGCAACGGAAACATAAGGGTAAATAAAGGACACATCTGATGATTCTTAAGGGTTGATTCCATGCTCTCTGATTCTTAATAATAAAATAATAATAATAAAACTTTATTTGTATAGCACCTTTCATGACATGAAATGCAGCTCAAAGTGCTTTACAGAAAAATGGAGAATAAAAGAAAAGCAAGGCAACAACATTAAAAAACAAGCAGTAATGCAATACAGTGAGGACATGAATAACAAAAATAAAAAATAAAAGATCAATTAAAAGCAATGTTGTAGAAGTGGGTCTTGAGCTGAGCTTTAAAAATGTCTACAGAGGCTGCCTGACGAAGGTACAGTGGGAGCTTGTTCCATGCCGTCGGCCCGTAGAAGCAAAAAGCTGCTTCCCCGTATTTTTTAGTTGCCATTTTTTTTGGCAAAGCGAGCAGGCCAGCAGTGGAAGACCTTAGGGGGCGGTTTGGGACATATTTAGGCAGGCAGTCATGTAGGTAGGAAGGTGCGAGACCATTGAGAGCTTTATAGACAAGTAAAATCATTTAAAAATCAATCCTAAAAACAACCGGAAGCCAGTGCAGTGATGCCAAGGGTTGATTCCATACTCTCTGATTGGTTGATTCCATACTCTCTGATTGGTTGATTCCATACTCTCTGATTCTTAACACATTTAGTACCGGAACTGCATCAAAATAAAGGCGCTGCTTGCGCCAGAGTAATCGCCAGAGTAGTGATCGCTTCTATTTTGAAAGCCATGAACCGGAAATACTTTCTTAAAAAAGTTGACTGACAAAGTGCCATCACAATCTCCGATCATCTTAATATATTTATATACGCTCCAAAAATAGTTCATATTTTGCGGGAGAGACGGATGAGGAGCAGAAACGCAGCGCCAGCATATCGATCCATTCATCACCACGGAGAGCGCCCTGGATGAGGAGATACGAGTCATTCTTTCCGCCGCGCTAACATGGGAGTCAATGACAAGCTAATAGTTTCACAGAGCGTTAGCATACGGCAAGCGAAAAGCGAAATGCCAAAAAAAAAAGAAGTAATTATTCTGAATATTATTATCTCGCCCCGCGTCGTTTGGACGTCGCTAGGACGTCCACAGACGTCTAAGGCACCTCTCGGTTCCAATCCTTTTTTGACGTTTCAGGACGTATTATGTACAAAATGTGTTAAGGGTTGATTCCATACTCTCTGATTGGTTGATTCCATACTCTCTGATTGGTTGATTCCATACTCTCTGATTCTTAAGGGTTGATTCCATACTCTCTGATTGGTTGATTCCATACTCTCTGATTCTTAAGGGTTGATTCCATACTCTCTGATTGGTTGATTCCATACTCTCATACATCTTAAGGGTTGATTCCATACTCTCTGATTGGTTGATTCCATACTCTCTGATTGGTTGATTCCATACTCTCTGATTGGTTGATTCCATACTCTCTGATTGGTTGATTCCATACTCTCTGATTGGTTGATTCCATACTTTTGGTCGTAAAGCTCCGGTACAACTACAACATGACGTCACTCTGACGCAACTTCTGAAACGCATTCCTCCAGACCTTTTGTTCTGAAAGCTGCACTCCCAGATGTTGTAACTCTCCGAACTCTACTTCGGAGAACAAATAAAAGTCTGATCTTTCCGACGAAAAGGGGGAGGGTGGTAACCTGACGCTGCCAGATGAGGGCGGTATTGCGGAAACATATTCCCCAACACAACACTCATCTGGGATCTCTGACGGAGTTGAGCCCTGAGTCAGATCTGCTTCGTACCGAACCAATCAGCGTGAGCTAAAGGCGGGATGCGGATGTGACGGTATATAGACACGTCGATATGATTGGTTGTGTTTGCACGCCCACACGGTGATAGACAGACGCTCCCATCCAATCATCTACCATGTATCTTGAAAAAAAGGAACAGCCCCGTCATCAAATTTGCTTCCGCGATCCCAGATCCAAATAAGCTGTGAAACAAATTTGTGTAGCAAGCTTTTTGGATCTGGCAGCGTCAGGTTAGGAGGGTGGGGGGGGGGCAATCAAACACAAGTGTTCGGTCAAACCACGTGACTTCCATTGGAAAAGCATCAAGGTGGCCATCAAACACAGGCAGAGCACCAGAACATTTGTTCTTTATGTGTGTACGAAGCCTCAGGTGACATTGTCTTAGTCAAAAGACTAAACAAAGTGACCTTTAACCTTGCAGGCTGCGCCAGGAGGCTCCTGGAGTCTAGAGAACGGAGGAGGAGGGGTGGAGAAACCATCTCCTCTGGACGAAGCTTCCTGTGGAGATGGAGACAGTCCTCCTGCAGAGAAGAAGAAGCCTGGAGGAGACAGAGACAGTCCTCCTACACAGAAGAAGAGGTTGGAGGAGGATGCCGAGGTGTGTCACACTGAGGAAGAGGAGGACGATGAAGACTCTTCATTCAGTCCTCTGCGGCTGCCAGGTGAGCAGCATGTCGTTCATTAATATCAGGATATTTTAGTCGTAGTCTTCGGACGCGTTCATTCATTCATTCATTCACACTAGCATGCTGTACTGCGATTAAAACTTTGCGTATTCTCGGAAAGTGCGCTTCGTTTGGCAGGTGTGAAGCCTCAATCGAAGTCTGATGCGGATAAACAGTGTGTAATGCTATAGAATAGATTATCCCGTAGTGTGTCATTGCTATCAGGTTCCAGATCAGAAAAACATCGGGGAGTGTATTGACCACCCTTAGTCAACAAAATGAACTGTGTTTTAACTGGGTTTTCATCGCGCGGCACCGAACTTGTAGCTCTGCTATTTTTGAAAAATCGTGAAAATGTGTCTCACATCTTTGAATATATATTCTTTCAGAGTTTCAGTTTTAAACTCAAATCTTTGCTTCTGAGGAGGGGGGGGGGGGGGGGGTCACTGGAACAACATATTTTCAGATGGGGGTCGGTGGCCAATTACAGATAATCTTTGGGGTCCTTGACATGAAATATGGAGCACCACTGATATAGAAACACGAGGTTTTAAAAAGACATCAGGCCTAAATGGGTTAAATCAACCAGACGTTTTAGTGTGTCATACAAAATGTTTTAGGAGAGCAGGCTATATGTGGGATACCTTAATGGTTGTAGAAGGAGAGCAGGCTATATGTGGGATACCTTAATGGTTGTAGAGTTTTGACTTTGAATGTCACAATTTTTCTGGGTTTCTGTTGTGAGCGCGAGAAGGTTCCCAGTAAATTACACGCTGGTATGTGATGAAACTGTCCCTATCGTGTGTGTGTGTGTGTGTGTGTGTGTGTGTGTGTGTGTGTGTGTGTGTGTGTGTGTGTGTGTGTGTGTGTGTGTGTGTGTGTGTGTGTGTGTGTGTGTGTGTGTGTGTGTGTGTGTGTGTGTGTGTGTGTGTGTGTGTGTGTGTGTGTGTGTGTGTGTGTGTGTGTGTGTGTGTGTGTGTGTGCGTGCGTGCGTGCCCCCCCTCCAGACGGAGCCTGTGCGCGGGTCAGGTGGCTGATCTCCTGGCCTCTGCTCCTGTTGCTCTACTGCACCGTTCCAAACTGCGTCCTGCCTCGCTGGCATCGATGGTTCATGGTCACCTTCATCGCCTCCACGCTCTGGATCGCCATCTTCTCCTACCACATGGTCTGGATGGTAGGTCTCTAGACATCTGCTCCTACCACATGGTCTGGATGGTAAGGTCTCTAGACATCTGCTCCTACCACATGGTCTGGATGGTAAGGTCTCTAGACATCTGCTCCTACCACATGGTCTGGATGGTAGGTCTCTAGACATCTGCTCCTACCACATGGTCTGGATGGTAGGTCTCTAGACATCTTCTCCTACCACATGGTCTGTAGTTCTGACTGCAATGGGAAGTTCATTCCATAGTTTAGATTGGGAGTGAGTCTGTAGTTCTGACTGCAATGGAAAGTCCATTCCATGGTTTCCCTCAGGTCTGGTGATGCAAACCTCCTCGATGTCCCCAAAACCAAACTCCGTACGTGGGGGGACAGAGCTTTCGCCTTTGCTGCCCCAACCCTGTGGAATGCCCTCCCTAAGGCACTCAGAGATGCCCCCACCCTTCAAACCTTCAAATCCACCCTCAAAACCCACCTCTTCAAAATTGTCTTCCCTAGCTAACCCTTTTCACTGTCTTGCAAATGTTCTTTAGCTTTTAGTGTTATTTTTCCTTTTCTTTCTATTAAAGTTGTTTTTAATTTGTTGTTACCTCTGTAAAGCCCCCCCATGTAAAGCGTCTTTGGGTACTCAGAAAAGCGCTATATAAGTTTGAGATATTATTATTATTATTATTATAGATTGGGAGTGAGTCTGTAGTTCTGACTGCAATGGGAAGTTCATTCCATAGTTTAGATTGGGAGTGAGTCTGTAGTTCTGACTGCAATGGGAAGTCCATTCCATAGTTTAGATTGGGGGTGAGTCTGTAGTTCTGACTGCAATGGGAAGTCCATTCCATAGTTTAGATTGGGAGTGAGTCTGTAGTTCTGACTGCAATGGGAAGTCCATTCCATAGTTTAGATTGGGAGTGAGTCTGTAGTTCTGACTGCAATGGGAAGTTCATTCCATAGTTTAGATTGGGGGTGAGTCTGTAGTTCTGACTGCAATGGGAAGTCCATTCCATAGTTTAGATTGGGGGTGAGTCTGTAGTTCTGACTGCAATGGGAAGTCCATTCCATAGTTTAGATTGGGGGTGAGTCTGTAGTTCTGACTGCAATGGGAAGTCCATTCCATAGTTTAGATTGGGGGTGAGTCTGTAGTTCTGACTGCAATGGGAAGTTCATTCCATAGTTTAGATTGGGAGTGAGTCTGTAGTTCTGACTGCAATGGGAAGTTTATTCCATAGTTTAGATTGGGGGTGAGTCTGTAGTTCTGACTGCAATGGGAAGTCCATTCCATAGTTTAGATTGGGAGTGAGTCTGTAGTTCTGACTGCTGGGTGATCATCATGTTATTGTTTACAGGTTAGCATCATCAGCTTCACACTGGGCATCCCAGACTACATCATGGGCATCACCTTCCTGGCAGCAGGAACCAGCGTTCCAGACTGCATGGCCAGCCTCATCGTAGCTAGACAAGGTAAAAATACACCAGCGTTCCAGACTGCATGGTCCATTTAAATAGCGCCTATGTACATGTGCATTACATTCACACACATACACCGATGGTGGAGGAAACCATGCAAGGCACCAAACTGCACATCAGGAGCAATTAGGGGTTCAGGGTCTTGCTCAAGGACACTTGGACACTAACTCTGGCGGACTGCATGGCCAGACAAGGTACAATTCAGTATTTAAGTCCGACGTCATTTTGTAGTGCTACGTTACGTCCGGGTCCAAGTGGCACCAGCTCCACAGGCTGGGAGCTCCACAGGCTGGGAGCGTCGCTCCACAGTCTCGGAGCGTCGCTCCACAGGCTGGGAGCGTCGCTCCACAGGCTGGGAGCACCGCTCCACAGGCTGGGAGCATCGCTCCACAGGCTGGGAGCGCCGCTCCACAGGCTGGGAGCATCGCTCCACAGGCTGGGAGCGTCGCTCCACAGCCTGGGAGCACCGTCTAATTCGTCTAATTCTAAGAAAAGATCCTGTGTTAGACGGCCCACCGCAGTCCAGTCGCTGTAGATTTAATATTACCTCAAGTTGTTGTCGATTTCCTCTAGAGTGTTTTGGCTACATTTAAATGCTCCAGCCACATCCGGGACAACATCCGGTCCGTCGGTAAAAGTGCTCCGCTGCTGTGTGTGTGTGTGTGTGTGTGTGTGTGTGTGTGTGTGTGTGCGTGTGTGTGCGTGTGTGCGTGTGTGTGTGTGTGTGTGTGTGTGTGTGTGTGTGTGTGCGTGCGTGCGTTCGTTCGTTCCAGGCCTTGGCGACATGGCCGTTTCCAACTCCATCGGCAGCAACATCTTCGACATCCTCCTGGGTCTGGGATTCCCCTGGGCACTACGCACCCTGGTGGTGGACCCCGGTACTACGGTAGGTTGCAATACACTACACACCCTGGTGGTAAAACTAAAAAAGGCAGGCGGGCGGGCGGGCGTCATAATGTTATTTTTTTTCATCTCCAGATCTCCATCAACAACAAAGGACTGGTGTATTCTGTCATCCTCCTGTTGGCCTCGGTCTTCCTCACGGTATGTCCTCCTCACCATCACTACTTCACTGTGTCCTCACGGTATGTCTTCCTCACTGTCACTACTTCACTGTGTCCTCACGGTATGTCCTCCTCACTGTCACTACTTCACTGTGTCCTCACGGTATGTCCTCCTCACCGTCACTACCTCACTGTGTCCTCACGGTATGTCCTCCTCACTGTCACTACTTCACTGTGTCCTCACGGTATGTCCTCCTCACTGTCACTACTTCACTGTGTCCTCACGGTATGTCCTCCTCACTGTCACTACTTCACTGTGTCCTCACGGTATGTCCTCCTCACCGTCACTACTTCACTGTGTCCTCACGGTATGTCCTCCTCACCATCACTACTTCACTGTGTCCTCACGGTATGTCTTCCTCACTGTCACTACTTCACTGTGTCCTCACGGTATGTCCTCCTCACTGTCACTACTTCACTGTGTCCTCACGGTATGTCCTCCTCACCGTCACTACTTCACTGTGTCCTCACGGTATGTCCTCCTCACTGTCACTACTTCACTGTGTCCTCACGGTATGTCCTCCTCACCGTCACTACTTCACTGTGTCCTCACGGTATGTCCTCCTCACTGTCACTACTTCACTGTGTCCTCACGGTATGTCCTCCTCACTGTCACTACTTCACTGTGTCCTCACGGTACGTCCTCCTCACTGTCACTACTTCACTGTGTCCTCACGGTATGTCCTCCTCACCGTCACTACTTCACTGTGTCCTCACGGTATGTCTTCCTCACCGTCACTACTTCACTGTTTGATAGGTGTGAATGAGGCCTTAAATCGCCCTACAAAGGGCCTAATCACTGACTTCTCAGACAAAATCTATTTATACTTGTTGGGTTGTTTTTTTGTTTTGTTTTTTAACTAGGGCTGCGACTACTGCCAATATTTTCTCTGCGATCATCCAATGGATTAGTTAGTGTTTTTTCCCCCGACTAATCTAATAAACGAGAATCACAGCTAAGTTAAACAGGTTATAACTCATGTTACTGCATCCTATGTTCTGCCCACCCGTCCAGGTGGAGGTAAACGGGTTATGACTCATGTTACTGCCCCCTACAGGTGACGAGCGTCCATCTGAACCAGTGGAAGCTGGACCGTCGGCTGGGCGTCGGCCTCCTGTGTCTCTACGCTGTCTTCCTGCTCTGCTCGGTGCTCATTGGACAGATGTGACCATGTGACCGTCTACCTAGTCTCGCACGGAGTAATCTAGTAAGAGAGTGTTTTCTCCCGTTGAGGAAGTGTTCATTCTGTCTCAATGGGATAGTTCCAGCCATAGTTCCAACTATAGCCCATAGCACCCCACTTTGTCTCAATGGGATAGTTCCAATGTGTGGAACTATAGCCCATAGCACCCTGCTTTGTCTCAATGGGATAGTTCCAATGTGTGGAACTATAGCCCATAGGCAACCCGCTTTGTCTCAATGGGATAGTTCCAATGTGTGGAACTATAGCCCATAGGCAACCCGCTTTGTCTCAATGGGATAGTTCCAATGTGTGGAACTATAGCCCATAGGCAACCCGCTTTGTCTCAATGGGATAGTTCCAATGTGTGGAACTATAGCCCATAGGCAACCCGCTTTGTGGCGAGATCAAAGCGTGTCGCCACTCTCTTACTAGATTACTCTGGTCTCGAGTAGCTAGACAACTATTCCACAATCTCCGAATGCTACGTATAGAGTCTGGAACTACACCTCCCCAAATCCGAGTAATTTGTCATATATGTTAAGATATCTTTAGAGCTTTTTTTTAAAAATTATTTCCATTTCATCTAAGCAACAAGCTATATTATGCTTAGATGATTTCTATTTATATTAGGATAAAATTGCGCGACTGTAAAGACGAAACGGAAGTGGCGAGGAGGCTTAACTTCCGCTTTATATTTTACTTATGATTAGAGCTTCCGTCGCTCCAGACTGTACGACGGAAGCATTTATATTTTACTCATAATCAGAGTTGCTCCAGACTGTATGACGGAAGCATTTATATTATATTATATTATACTCAAGATCAGAGCTTCCGTTGCTCCAGACTGTACGAAGGAAGCATTTATATTTTACTCATGATCAGAGTTTCCGTTGCTCCAGACTGTATGACGGAAGCATTTATATTTTACTCATGATCAGAGCTTCCGTTGCTCCAGACTGTATGACGGAAGCATTTATATTTTACTCATGATCATAGCTTCCGTTGCTCCAGACTGTATGACGGAAGCATTTATATTTTACTCATGAACAGAGCTTCCGTTGCTCCAGACTGTATGACGGAAGCATTTATATTTTACTCATGATCAGAGTTTCCGTTGCTCCAGACTGTACGACGGAAGCATTTATATTTTACTCATGATCAGAGCTTCCGTTGCTCCAGACTGTATGACGGAAGCATTTATATTTTACTCATGATCAGAGCTTCCGTTGCTCCAGACTGTATGACGGAAGCATTTATATTTTACTCATGATCATAGCTTCCGTTGCTCCAGACTGTATGACGGAAGCATTTATATTTTACTCATGAACAGAGTTTCCGTTGCTCCAGACTGTATGACGGAAGCATTTATATTTTACTCATGATCAGAGCTTCCGTTGCTCCAGACTGTATGACGGAAGCATTTATATTTTACTCATGATCATAGCTTCCGTTGCTCCAGACTGTATGACGGAAGCATTTATATTTTACTCATGATCAGAGCTTCCGTTGCTCCAGACTGTATGACGGAAGCATTTATATTTTACTCATGATCAGAGTTTCCGTTGCTCCAGACTGTACGACGAGAGGCAACAGTCTGGCAACGCGAGACTAACTTCTAATAGCCTGTGAACAGTTAAACCTAAATGATGTAGAGTTGGTAACCAAATGGACCCCTATTAGATCTTTAACTCTTGAGAGCGTAAAAGGAAACTAAAATGGACCCGTTAATGTTTTACTCTCAAGAGTTAAATTATTCTTAAAATGCACTACTTAATTAATTAAGAAGTCTACAATTAGATAATGTAGAAGAATTGTTATTTTGATCAGTGTTTGCCTGTTATCTCTCCTAATGATACCAACATCAATACAGCATGGAATTGTGGACAAAATCTGATCCAACGACAACAAAATATTCTTTAGTTTTGCGTCTGAGAGGCTAAATGTCATCAAACGGTGGTCCGTGGCTCAAACGGAGAAAAAGGATCACAGGCCTTGATGTGAAAAGGAATTGATGGTTGATGGTTGTAGTTCTAAAGGTTGACAGATTGAATCCATGGTTGTAGTTCTAAAGGCTGACAGATTAAATCCATGGTTGTAGTTCTAAAGGCTGACAGATTAAATCCATGTTTGTAGTTCTAAAGGCTGACAGATTAAATCCATGGTTGTAGTTCTAAAGGCTGACAGATTAAATCCATGGTTGTAGTTCTAAAGGCTGACAGATTAAATCCATGGTTGTAGTTCTAAAGGCTGACAGATGAAATCCATGGTTGTAGTTCTAAAGGTTGACAGATGAAATCCATGGTTGTAGTTCTAAAGGTTGACAGATTAAATCCATGGTTGTAGTTCTAAAGGCTGGTTGTAGTTCTAAAGGATGAACTCACACTGAAGCAGTGTTGTTTTCACACTGAAGCAGTGTTGTTTTCACACTGAAGCAGTGTTGTTTTTGGCAGCAAACTTTGATTTTAGTTTTAGTCACTGTCTCTTGAATAGTTTTCATTTTGCTTTTTTTAGTCACATTTTAGTCACCTGGAATGTTTTAGTGTTAGTCTAATTTTAGTCGACTAAATACCATAACATTTTAGTCGACTAAATCTACAGTTGATTTTAGTCGACTAAAATGTATTTTGGCGGGCCTTGATGCCGTCGTAATGACTGATTTTGATTACACTTGCTGAAAAACGCCAGAGCTTGTAGATCTGCTATTTTCAGCATGCAACCAAGTGTAAAATGACCCCATTGTCCAAAATGACTCTTGTCCACTACTCCCTTCCTAACATTTTAGTCTAGTTTGTATTTGTTGACTAATATTTAGTCATCATAGCTTATTTTCCATTTAGTTTTCCCTCGTGAAAAAAGGTAGTTTTTTTCCCGTCTTAGTTTAAGTCGACAAAAACAACACTGCCCTGAAGTTAGTGTTGGGGTTAGAGAAGTATAGATTGTTATTTGTGTTTCGGTGACTCTACGTTTTCGATGTACTGTAAACTCTCTTAGCAGAAATTAACCTTCTATGTGTGGAATATATTCATTCAACGAATGTAGCACAAACGTTAGGCTGTAACAGTAGATGTGTTACTATATATAATTATGATGCCACGTCAGTGTCGGACTAGAATGAGAGCTAATATATTTACAGCAAATGCACATTATTGTGAGTCTTTTTGCACTGATTATGATAAAGTATGACTGATGTACGTCAAGGAGACTGTTAGAATATTGTTCTATTGACATAGTGTCTAGTTGGTCTAGTTTCTAGATGATCTTATAAAATATATTAATAAAATACTATTTCTATGTTTGTATGAGTGGTTCAGACCACCAGGGGGGCAGTATTCTACCTGTATGATTGGCTCAGACCACGGTAGCAGCTAGCCTGCAGGCTGTCACTGTATGGGTCGGCATAAGCGCACGCTGTTTACCTGTCGCCAGAATCGTTTACATGTCGGGAGCGATGCGAGACAAAGTCACAAATAACCTCCGAACTTTGGATCCTAGACTCGCAGCTTCAGAGTTATGGAGCTTTGAACCGAGAGGTAAATGGAGAGGCGTTGTAACGTCCTATAGCTGGTGGTGACGGAGGCGTTGCATAGCAACCGGATCAATGTTAAAAGCTGCTCTGGGGCACAAACACTTCAAACACTTTCCTGGGGTTGTTTGTATGTGTGTAATTCATGGTTTTAGAGTATTTCAAAGAGCCAGTGATGTCATGGACACTGGGCTCACTTCCTTCCTGGACGATTGATTAAATGATTGATATCAACAGTTTGCAGAATTACAGCACATTTCAAGCACAACTTGATACAAAAACTGTTAACTGTGAGTGGAATGAAGCACTACACTTGTTTACAAGAGGGTTCACCTTGTTCAATTCATCATAACATTTAGAACATGTTGTCTCAGTAAAGGTACAAGCAGATAAACGCGACCAGGAGTGGGGTTTTTTTCTTGGTCTTTACACAGCTGGGGTGGGCGGGGTGAGTGCAACAAAGCATGATGGTCATTCAATTCAGCAGTGAGCCCAGTGTCCATGACACAGCGCCCCCTGGCGGAAATCGAACGTTATTTTTAATTCATGTTTTTTTTTTTTAAGGGTTTGATGTTTGATCACAAAGCACTGAGAGTTTGACGTGAACCCGAAGCGTTTTGTGTGATTATTATAGCTGTCTCAATAGTGTGAATGAAGACCTCATTCACACTATTAAGACAGCTATAATAGTGTGACTGATTTCTAAGGGCCGATTCATACTCCTATTTTACCGCTGTTTCGGCGCTGTAGTGCCGAAATGATTTCGGCTCGTCAGAAATTTTCAGTAGCACCGAAGAGCCGACTTTAGGACGGTACCCTCCCCCCCCCGAACCTCAAATGACGTCACATTGTAGGCTCTACAGCGCCGAACCGACTTTTATTCGGCTCTAAAATAGGAGTATGAATCGGCCCTTAGACGACCCACATTGTTTACTTTAAGGCACCGAGAGCCGTTGTTTTGTTTGGTGTGATTACGCTGCGTTCATTTGAAGCATGGTTTATAGGCTATTCATTAACGGGCAATAAAGCAACGGTATTGTTAATTCATTTTTACTTAATTTTTATGAGGAAAAAAACGGTTGATGTTTGATCACAAATCACTGAGTGAAACATCCACACACGCATTTTCTGATCATTCAGTTGTTTTACTTTGTGCGTGCGTGTCAGCGTGTGTGCAGTGTGCACATGCATGCGTGTGTGTGCGTGTCAGCGTGTGTGCACATGCATGCGTGTGTGTGCGTGCACATTGTCTTAATTAGATCGTATAAGTATATTTTATTGTATAATAATGAGGTTGTTGACGTGAAAATACTTTTTACCGTTTGTAAATGTTCATTGAATAATATATTATCTTATAATATGATGTGTTTGTAATTTTGGTTTATTGAATATTTGACAATAGTTTTATGAAAATGACCTAGTTTTGTTTTGTGGTGTTTTTGGATATTTATAAAATAAAAAGAAGTTGAACACCAACCTCTGAGTATCCAATGATTAATATGTACCGTCTGTCTGTCTGTCTGTCTGTCAGCTTGTAGATCTGCTATTTTTGATACATCGTGAAAATGTGGCACCCTAAAACATGATTATCAGGTCTTATTGTTATATAAGGAGGAAGAGTTAAATTGTCATAGATTTCATGTATTCATATGGGATCAGTCAGTCATCCCTGTCCCGTCTACAACTTGTCCAAAATGCAGCAGCCAGACTCCTGACCGGCACCAGAAGGAGAGACCTGTCCTGGCCTCTCTCCACTGGCTGCCGGTCCGGTTCAGAATTTAGTTAAAAACCCTCCTGTTTGTGTACAAATCCCTCAATGGGCTGGCCCCCTCCTACATCACTGACCTGCTATCCTATCCCCTCTCTACCAGGACCCTCAGGTCAGCAGACAGGGGTCTCTTAGGGGTTCCTCTACCAGCCAGGACCCTCAGGTGAGCAGACGGGTGTCTCTTAGGGGTTCCACACACAAATAGGAGGCTCAGGGGCGACCGCGCCTTTGCTGTCTCAGCCCCCACTCTGTGGAACAAAAAACAACTTAAATCATTTTTATATTCACAAGCCTTTCCACCACCAACATGATCCTGCACCTTTCCTTTTAGACTATTCTGTCCTATATGCCTGTTGTTTTATTATTGACATCTTCTGCACTGTATTATATTGTATTGCATTTGTGAAGCACTTTGGTACAATGAGAGTTGTTTTTAAATGTGCTATATAAATACATTTGATTTGATTTGATTCCAAAATAAATTCGGGGTCTCAGAGATAGAAAGAAATGCCATTAAATGGGGGTCCGTAGACTAATGCATGTCAAACTGGGGGTCTTTGAAATTAAATAAATTGTGAATCTCTGCTACAGCCTGCTACAGAATGGTGGTCCCTGGCATATCTCTTCAAATGGGGGTCCACTGGGCTGATTAGTGTCAATTTTGGGGTCCTTGACATGAAATGGTTTGGGAACCACTGGTCTAGATCTAGACAATGGTCACTTTCCCTATATTTTGTTAAGTAAAAAAGATTTGCTTCAGGAAAATTTCATATACTCTGTATATACATTCGCTGCGAGCAGGGTTCGAACCTGCGCGGGGAAACCCCATTGGATTTCAAGTCCAACGCCTTAACCACTCGGCCATCGCAGCTCGGGATCTCCGAGGACGTGACGTGTCGTCAAATACCGTCGAGTGACGCCACCGCGCCGTGCGGACTGACGGGAACCTTTTGCAACTCAGTAGCACATCCGATATAGACCGGACACGGCGCGTGACGATGTGTGTGTGCGTGAAAGGGAGCGGATGTAGTAGGCGGGCTCTATACCGCATGTCTGGATCTGGTGACTCGAAGGTTACTGTTTTATTACAACAAAACTGCGATTAAAACTCCAACATTAAAACGTTTTATAAAACGACGGAATGTGTAAATTATACAGTAATGAGTTTACAGTAGAAACATATGGTTTATTAATATTATTAAAAACAGAGCAGCAGGTTTTAAAACCAACGTGGCTGTTTGAACAGCGCCTGGTCGCCGCCCTTTGGAGCAGATAAGAAGCACACCGGAGTGCTGTAGGTGTCACGTGGGGATGTAGCTCAGTGGTAGAGCGCATGCTTCGCATGTATGAGGCCCCGGGTTCAATCCCCGGCATCTCCACTCCTTATGTTTATATAAACTATAATTAAATCTAATGATATGAGGCCCCTGGTTCAATCCCCGGCATCTACACTTCTTTATGTTAATATAAACTATAATTAAATCTAATAATATGAGGTTCAATCCCAGGCATCTACACTATGTTTTAGACTTTTTAATCTTTATATTAAAATACACTTTTACATCTTAATAAGGGTTCAATCCCCAGCATCCCCACTACGTTTTAGACTTTATATTAAAATACACTTTAACATCTTAATAATATAATAATATGACGTTCATCTACACTCTGTTTTAGACTTTATAATAAAATACATTTTAATTAAATCTAATAATATGAGGCCCTGGGTTCAATTTGATTGATTGAAGTATTTTTATACTTATATTATAGTATATTTCAAGCACAACTCAATACAAAGACTGTTAACTGTGAGTGGATGACCCAATAAAGCACTACTTATTTACAAGAGGGTCCACCTTGTTCAATTCAACATTTAGAGACGTACAAATATACACTTCAGGTTCAGGTTCTCCACCTCATTTTAATAATAATAACAACTTTAAATCTATTAACTATTATTCATGTAAACACACACACACACACACACACACACACACACACACACACACACACACACACACACACACACACACACACACACACACACACACACACACACACATATATATATATAGACAGCTCGTGTCCTCCCCCGTCTCGCCACCAGAGGGCAGTATGACTGCATTAAATATAGAGGCGTTCGCCCTCCGTTGTGGAAAGTGCTTTAATATTACAGCCTTTTATAATATAATAATATTTTAATATATCACAGCCTATTAGGACTAGACTAAGGTTTGGACTCTCGTACATGTTATGGATTGAGACAAAATGTCAGAATGGATCAAATAAATCTATGAGAGTCTAAATCTTAGGTTTCTTTATGGAGTTTATATCACATCTGTAGCTTCTTTATGGAGTTTTAGAAGAAGACATTGTTATGTGACGTCACGTCGCACCGGGTACATTAATGTTATTGGCAGGTTTATAAAGGAAACATTTTAGTTAATTGGCTCCGACATGAAAATGAACGCTGGTTCCACTGGGGCTCGAACCCAGGACCTTCTGCGTGTAAAGCAGACGTGATAACCGCTACACTATGGAACCGCTTGGCCCTGAAGGTTGAGCATTACAATTATAAAGACTAGAATTTCGCCCCCCTTCGGGGGGGCTCATCCCAGTGTCGTTGCAGCGCAATAAGGGAAGAAGGAAATTGCAACCATCCCGGTCGCGTGTTCATCTAACGCGTGTGTCACTGTGAAGGACTGGCCCCATTAAGTGAACGTAGTTGGCGACACAGGAGCAGTGAAAGGGGGAGGGGTCTTCGGATGGCAGTGTAGAGTAGGCACGACATTGAGGGGTAGAAACCATCCCGGTCGCGTGGTTGATCTAACGTGTGTGTCACTGTGAAGGACTGGCCCCATGAAGTGAACGTAGTTGGCGTAGTAGACGCCAACATGACGATTTTGACGTAGGCTGTTGAGGTTGAGCAAGAATAGCGTGTTTCAGAAAAGTAACATTTAAACAGTAAATAAGACATTTTTGGCGAATGCAATGTAGTCTATATGTTTTGTGGGAGTGTGCAGGTTTTATTTTGCATAGAGAGATGTGTGGTGGAAGTGTGGTTTGGTCGGAGATAGAGCACGAATGAACGGCCATGTGCTCATGTACCCCCTGTCTATTAGGTCAGAAAAGTAATATTTAAACAGTAAATAAGACATTTTTGGCGAATGCAATGTAGTCTATATGTTTTGTGGGAGTGTGCAGGTTTTATTTTGCATAGAGAGATGTGTGGTGGAAGTGTGGTTTGGTCGGAGATAGAGCACGAATGAACGGCCATGTGCTCATGTACCCCCTGTCTATTAGGTCAGAAAAGTCATATTTAAACAGTAAATAAGACATTTTTGGCGAATGCAATGTAGTCTATATGTTTTGTGGGAGTGTGCAGGTTTTATTTTGCATAGAGAGATGTGTGGTGGAAGTGTGGTTTGGTCGGAGATAGAGCACGAATGAACGGCCATACGAGGCTAACATTTTTTTTCAAAATTTCAAAAAACATGGGCTATAACCCACCGTTTTTTTCATTTTTTCATTTTGTTCAAATCCTCAAAAATGATGAAAAACGGCGTGCCATAGTATGCCGTACGATATGGGCTATAGCCCACGGTCCAAAATGATGAGAAACGAGGCTAACTTTTTTTTTTTTTTTTTCAAAAAACATGGGCTATAACCCACCGTTTTTTTCATTTTTCATTTTTTTCAAATCCTCAAAAATGATGAAAAACGGCGTGCCATAGTATGCCGTACGATATGGGCTATAGCCCACAGTCCAAAATGATGAGAAACGAGGCTAACTTTTTTTTTCAAAATTTCAAAAAACATGGGCTATAACCCACCGTTTTTTTCATTTTTCATTTTTTTTAAATCCTCAAAGATGATGAACAACGGCGTGCCATAGTATGCCGTACGATATGGGCTATAGCCCACGGTCCAAAATGATGAGAAACGAGGCTAACTTTTTTTTTCAAAATTTCAAAAAACATGGGCTATAACCCACCGTTTTTTTCATTTTTCATTTTTTTCAAATCCTCAAAAATGATGAAAAACGGCGTGCTATAGTATGCCGTACGATATGGGCTATAGCCCACGGTCCAAAATGATGAGAAACGAGGCTAACTTTTTTTTTCAAAATTTCAAAAAACATGGGCTATAACCCACCGTTTTTTTCATTTTTCATTTTTTTCAAATCCTCAAAAATGATGAAAAACGGCGTGCCATAGTATGCCGTACGATATGGGCTATAGCCCACGGTCCAAAATGATGAGAAACGAGGCTAACTTTTTTTTTCAAAATTTCAAAAAACATGGGCTATAACCCACCGTTTTTTTCATTTTTCATTTTTTTCAAATCCTCAAAGATGATGAACAACGGCGTGCCATAGTATGCCGTACGATATGGGCTATAGCCCACGGTCCAAAATGATGAGAAACGAGGCTAACTTTTTTTTTCAAAATTTCAAAAAACATGGGCTATAACCCACCGTTTTTTTCATTTTTCATTTTTTTCAAATCCTCAAAAATGATGAAAAACGGCGTGCTATAGTATGCCGTACGATATGGGCTATAGCCCACGGTCCAAAATGATGAGAAACGAGGCTAACTTTTTTTTTCAAAATTTCAAAAAACATGGGCTATAACCCACCGTTTGTTTCATTTTTCATTTTTTTCAAATCCTCAAAAATGATGAAAAACGGCGTGCCATAGTATGCCCTACGATATGGGCTATAGCCCACGGTCCAAAATGATGAGAAACGAGGCTAACTTTTTTTTTTTTTTTTTTTCAAAAAACATGGGCTATAACCCACCGTTTTTTTCATTTTTCATTTTTTTCAAATCCTCAAAAATGATGAACAACGGCGTGCCATAGTATGCCGTACGATATGGGCTATAGCCCACGGTCCAAAATGATGAGAAACGAGGCTAACTTTTTTTTTCAAAATTTCAAAAAACATGGGCTATAACCCACCGTTTTTTTTCATTTTTCATTTTTTTCAAATCCTCAAAAATGATGAAAAACGGCGTGCTATAGTATGCCGTACGATATGGGCTATAGCCCACGGTCCAAAATGATGAGAAACGAGGCTAACTTTTTTTTTTTAAATTTCAAAAAACATGGGCTATAACCCACCGTTTTTTTTCATTTTTCATTTTTTTCAAATCCTCAAAAATGATGAAAAACGGCGTGCCATAGTATGCCGTACGATATGGGCTATAGCCCACGGTCCAAAATGATGAGAAACGAGGCTAACTTTTTTTTTTTTTTTTTTCAAAAAACATGGGCTATAACCCACCGTTTTTTTCATTTTTCATTTTTTTCAAATCCTCAAAAATGATGAACAACGGCGTGCCATAGTATGCCGTACGATATGGGCTATAGCCCACGGTCCAAAATGATGAGAAACGAGGCTAACTTTTTTTTTCAAAATTTCAAAAAACATGGGCTATAACCCACCGTTTTTTTTCATTTTTCATTTTTTTCAAATCCTCAAAAATGATGAAAAACGGCGTGCTATAGTATGCCGTACGATATGGGCTATAGCCCACGGTCCAAAATGATGAGAAACGAGGCTAACTTTTTTTTTCAAAATTTCAAAAAACATGGGCTATAACCCACCGTTTTTTTCATTTTTCATTTTTTTCAAATCCTCAAAAATGATGAAAAACGGCGTGCCATAGTATGCCGTACGATATGGGCTATAGCCCACGGTCCAAAATGATGAGAAACGAGGCTAACTTTTTTTTTTTTTTTTTTCAAAAAACATGGGCTATAACCCACCGTTTTTTTCATTTTTCATTTTTTTCAAATCCTCAAAAATGATGAAAAACGGCGTGCCATAGTATGCCGTACGATATGGGCTATAGCCCACGGTCCAAAATGATGAGAAACGAGGCTAACTTTTTTTTTCAAAATTTCAAAAAACATGGGCTATAACCCACCGTTTTTTTCATTTTTCATTTTTTTCAAATCCTCAAAAATGATGAAAAACGGCGTGCTATAGTATGCCGTACGATATGGGCTATAGCCCACGGTCCAAAATGATGAGAAACGAGGCTAACTTTTTTTTTCAAAATTTCAAAAAACATGGGCTATAACCCACCGTTTTTTTCATTTTTCATTTTTTTCAAATCCTCAAAAATGATGAAAAACGGCGTGCCATAGTATGCCGTACGATATGGGCTATAGCCCACGGTCCAAAATGATGAGAAACGAGGCTAACTTTTTTTTTTTTTTTTTTCAAAAAACATGGGCTATAACCCACCGTTTTTTTCATTTTTCATTTTTTTCAAATCCTCAAAAATGATGAAAAACGGCGTGCCATAGTATGCCGTACGATATGGGCTATAGCCCACGGTCCAAAATGATGAGAAACGAGGCTAACTTTTTTTTTCAAATTTTCAAAAAACATGGGCTATAACCCACCGTTTTTTTCATTTTTCATTTTTTTCAAATCCTCAAAAATGAAGAAAAACGGCGTGCCATAGTATGCCGTACGATATGGGCTATAGCCCACGGTCCAAAATGATGAGAAACGAGGCTAACTTTTTTTTTTCAAAATTTCAAAAAACATGGGCTATAACCCACCGTTTTTTTCATTTTTCATTTTTTTCAAATCCTCAAAAATGATGAAAAACGGCGTGCTATAGTATGCCGTACGATATGGGCTATAGCCCACGGTCCAAAATGATGAGAAACGAGGCTAACTTTTTTTTTCAAAATTTCAAAAAACATGGGCTATAACCCACCGTTTTTTTCATTTTTCATTTTTTTCAAATCCTCAAAAATGATGAAAAACGGCGTGCTATAGTATGCCGTACGATATGGGCTATAGCCCACGGTCCAAAATGATGAGAAACGAGGCTAACTTTTTTTTTCAAAATTTCAAAAAACATGGGCTATAACCCACCGTTTTTTTCATTTTTCATTTTTTTCAAATCCTCAAAAATGATGAAAAACGGCGTGCCATAGTATGCCGTACGATATGGGCTATAGCCCACGGTCCAAAATGATGAGAAACGAGGCTAACTTTTTTTTTTTTTCTTTTCAAAAAACATGGGCTATAACCCACCGTTTTTTTCATTTTTCATTTTGTTCAAATCCTCAAAAATGATGAAAAACGGCGTGCCATAGTATGCCGTACGATATGGGCTATAGCCCACGGTCCAAAATGATGAGAAACGAGGCTAACTTTTTTTTTCAAAATTTCAAAAAACATGGGCTATAACCCACCGTTTTTTTCATTTTTCATTTTTTTCAAATCCTCAAAGATGATGAACAACGGCGTGCCATAGTATGCCGTACGATATGGGCTATAGCCCACGGTCCAAAATGATGAGAAACGAGGCTAACTTTTTTTTTCAAAATTTCAAAAAACATGGGCTATAACCCACCGTTTTTTTCATTTTTCATTTTTTTCAAATCCTCAAAAATGATGAAAAACGGCGTGCCATAGTATGCCGTACGATATGGGCTATAGCCCACGGTCCAAAATGATGAGAAACGAGGCTAACTTTTTTTTTTTTTTTTTTCAAAAAACATGGGCTATAACCCACCGTTTTTTTCATTTTTCATTTTTTTCAAATCCTCAAAAATGATGAAAAACGGCGTGCCATAGTATGCCGTACGATATGGGCTATAGCCCACGGTCCAAAATGATGAGAAACGAGGCTAACTTTTTTTTTCAAAATTTCAAAAAACATGGGCTATAACCCACCGTTTTTTTCATTTTTCATTTTTTTCAAATCCTCAAAAATGATGAAAAACGGCGTGCCATAGTATGCCGTACGATATGGGCTATAGCCCACGGTCCAAAATGATGAGAAACGAGGCTAACTTTTTTTTTTTTTTTTTTCAAAAAACATGGGCTATAACCCACCGTTTTTTTCATTTTTCATTTTTTTCAAATCCTCAAAAATGATGAACAACGGCGTGCCATAGTATGCCGTACGATATGGGCTATAGCCCACGGTCCAAAATGATGAGAAACGAGGCTAACTTTTTTTTTCAAAATTTCAAAAAACATGGGCTATAACCCATCGTTTTTTTCATTTTTCATTTTTTTCAAATCCTCAAAAATGATGAAAAACGGCGTGCTATAGTATGCCGTACGATATGGGCTATAGCCCACGGTCCAAAATGATGAGAAACGAGGCTAACTTTTTTTTTCAAAATTTCAAAAAACATGGGCTATAACCCACCGTTTTTTTCATTTTTCATTTTTTTCAAATCCTCAAAAATGATGAAAAACGGCGTGCCATAGTATGCCGTACGATATTGGCTATAGCCCACGGTCCAAAATGATGAGAAACGAGGCTAACTTTTTTTTTTTTTTTTTCAAAAAACATGGGCTATAACCCACCGTTTTTTTCATTTTTCATTTTTTTCAAATCCTCAAAAATGATGAAAAACGGCGTGCCATAGTATGCCGTACGATATGGGCTATAGCCCACGGTCCAAAATGATGAGAAACGAGGCTAACTTTTTTTTTCAAAATTTCAAAAAACATGGGCTATAACCCACCGTTTTTTTCATTTTTCATTTTTTTCAAATCCTCAAAAATGATGAAAAACGGCGTGCTATAGTATGCCGTACGATATGGGCTATAGCCCACGGTCCAAAATGATGAGAAACGAGGCTAACTTTTTTTTTCAAAATTTCAAAAAACATGGGCTATAACCCACCGTTTTTTTCATTTTTCATTTTTTTCAAATCCTCAAAAATGATGAAAAACGGCGTGCCATAGTATGCCGTACGATATGGGCTATAGCCCACGGTCCAAAATGATGAGAAACGAGGCTAACTTTTTTTTTTTTTTTTTTTCAAAAAACATGGGCTATAACCCACCGTTTTTTTCATTTTTCATTTTTTTCAAATCCTCAAAAATGATGAAAAACGGCGTGCCATAGTATGCCGTACGATATGGGCTATAGCCCACGGTCCAAAATGATGAGAAACGAGGCTAACTTTTTTTTTCAAATTTTCAAAAAACATGGGCTATAACCCACCGTTTTTTTCATTTTTCATTTTTTTCAAATCCTCAAAAATGATGAAAAACGGCGTGCCATAGTATGCCGTACGATATGGGCTATAGCCCACGGTCCAAAATGATGAGAAACGAGGCTAACTTTTTTTTCCAAAATTTCAAAAAACATGGGCTATAACCCACCGTTTTTTTCATTTTTCATTTTTTTCAAATCCTCAAAAATGATGAAAAACGGCGTGCCATAGTATGCCGTACGATATGGGCTATAGCCCACGGTCCAAAATGATGAGAAACGAGGCTAACTTTTTTTTTCAAAATTTCAAAAAACATGGGCTATAACCCACCGTTTTTTTCATTTTTCATTTTTTTCAAATCCTCAAAAATGATGAAAAACGGCGTGCCATAGTATGCCGTACGATATGGGCTATAGCCCACGGTCCAAAATGATGAGAAACGAGGCTAACTTTTTTTTTCAAAATGTAAAAAAACATGGGCTATAACCCACCGTTTTTTTTCATTTTTCAATTTTTTCAAATCCTCAAAAATGATGAAAAACGGCGTGCCATAGTATGCCGTACGATATGGGCTATAGCCCACGGTCCAAAATGATGAGAAACGAGGCTAACTTTTTTTTTCCAAATTTTCAAAAAACATGGGATATAACCCACCGTTTTTTTTTCATTTTTCATTTTTTTCAAATCCTCATAAATGATGAAAAACGGCGTGCCATAGTATGCCGTACGATATGGGCTATAGCCCACGGTCCAAAATGATGAGAAACGAGGCTAACTTTTTTTTCCAAAATTTCAAAAAACATGGGCTATAACCCACCGTTTTTTTCATTTTTCATTTTTTTCAAATCCTCAAAAATGATGAAAAACGGCGTGCCATAGTATGCCGTACGATATGTGCTATAGCCCACGGTCCAAAATGATGAGAAACGAGGCTAACTTTTTTTTTCAAAATTTCAAAAAACATGGGCTATAACCCACCGTTTTTTTCATTTTTCATTTTTTTCAAATCCTCAAAAATTATGAAAAACGGCGTGCCATAGTATGCCGTACGATATGGGCTATAGCCCACGGTCCAAAATGATGAGAAACGAGGCTAACTTTTTTTTCCAAAATTTCAAAAAACATGGGCTATAACCCACCGTTTTTTTCATTTTTCATTTTTTTCAAATCCTCAAAAATGATGAAAAACGGCGTGCCATAGTATGCCGTACGATATGGGCTATAGCCCACGGTCCAAAATGATGAGAAACGAGGCTAACTTTTATTTTCAAATTTTCAAAAAACATGGGCTATAACCCACCGTTTTTTTCATTTTTCATTTTTTTCAAATCCTCAAAAATGATGAAAAGCGGCGTGCCATAGTATGCCGTACGATATGGGCTATAGCCCACGGTCCAAAATGATGAGAAACGAGGCTAACTTTTTTTTTCAAAATTTCAAAAAACATGGGCTATAACCCACCGTTTTTTTTTCATTTTTCATTTTTTTCAAATCCTAAAAAAAGATGAAAAACGGCGTGCCATAGTATGCCGTACGATATGGGCTATAGCCCACGGTCCAAAATGATGAGAAACGAGGCTAACTTTTTTTTTCAAAATTTCAAAAAACATGGGCTATAACCCACCGTTTTTTTCATTTTTCATTTTTTTCAAATCCTCAAAAATGATGAAAAACGGCGTGCCATAGTATGCCGTACGATATGGGCTATAGCCCACGGTCCAAAATGATGAGAAACGAGGCTAACTTTTTTTTTCCAAATTTTCAAAAAACATGGGATATAACCCACCGTTTTTTTTTCATTTTTCATTTTTTTCAAATCCTCATAAATGATGAAAAACGGCGTGCCATAGTATGCCGTACGATATGGGCTATAGCCCACGGTCCAAAATGATGAGAAACGAGGCTAACTTTTTTTTCCAAAATTTCAAAAAACATGGGCTATAACCCACCGTTGTTTTCATTTTTCATTTTTTTCAAATCCTCAAAAATGATGAAAAACGGCGTGCCATAGTATGCCGTACGATATGTGCTATAGCCCACGGTCCAAAATGATGAGAAACGAGGCTAACTTTTTTTTTCAAAATTTCAAAAAACATGGGCTATAACCCACCGTTTTTTTCATTTTTCATTTTTTTCAAATCCTCAAAAATTATGAAAAACGGCGTGCCATAGTATGCCGTACGATATGGGCTATAGCCCACGGTCCAAAATGATGAGAAACGAGGCTAACTTTTTTTTCCAAAATTTCAAAAAACATGGGCTATAACCCACCGTTTTTTTCATTTTTCATTTTTTTCAAATCCTCAAAAATGATGAAAAACGGCGTGCCATAGTATGCCGTACGATATGGGCTATAGCCCACGGTCCAAAATGATGAGAAACGAGGCTAACTTTTTTTTTCAAATTTTCAAAAAACATGGGCTATAACCCACCGTTTTTTTCATTTTTCATTTTTTTCAAATCCTCAAAAATGATGAAAAGCGGCGTGCCATAGTATGCCGTACGATATGGGCTATAGCCCACGGTCCAAAATGATGAGAAACGAGGCTAACTTTTTTTTTCAAAATTTCAAAAAACATGGGCTATAACCCACCGTTTTTTTTTCATTTTTCATTTTTTTCAAATCCTAAAAAAAGATGAAAAACGGCGTGCCATAGTATGCCGTACGATATGGGCTATAGCCCACGGTCCAAAATGATGAGAAACGAGGCTAACTTTTTTTTTCAAAATTTCAAAAAACATGGGCTATAACCCACCGTTTTTTTCATTTTTCATTTTTTTCAAATCCTCAAAAATGATGAAAAACGGCGTGCCATAGTATGCCGTACGATATGGGCTATAGCCCACGGTCCAAAATGATGAGAAACGAGGCTAACTTTCTTTTTCAAAATTTCAAAAAACATGGGCTATAACCCACCGTTTTTTTCATTTTTCATTTTTTTTAAATCCTCAAAAATGATGAAAAACGGCGTGCCATAGTATGCCGTACGATATGGGCTATAGCCCACGGTCCAAAATGATGAGAAACGAGGCTAACTTTTTTTTTCAAAATTTCAAAAAACATGGGCTATAACCCACCGTTTTTTTCATTTTTCATTTTTTTCAAATCCTCAAAAATTATGAAAAACGGCGTGCCATAGTATGCCGTACGATATGGGCTATAGCCCACGGTCCAAAATGATGAGAAACGAGGCTAACTTTTTTTTTCAAAATTTCAAAAAACATGGGCTATAACCCACCGTTTTTTTCATTTTTCATTTTTTTCAAATCCTCAAAAATTATGAAAAACGGCGTGCCATAGTATGCCGTACGATATGGGCTATAGCCCACGGTCCAAAATGATGAGAAACGAGGCTAACTTTTTTTTCCAAAATTTCAAAAAACATGGGCTATAACCCACCGTTTTTTTCATTTTTCATTTTTTTCAAATCCTCAAAAATGATGAAAAACGGCGTGCCATAGTATGCCGTACGATATGGGCTATAGCCCACGGTCCAAAATGATGAGAAACGAGGCTAACTTTTTTTTTCAAATTTTCAAAAAACATGGGCTATAACCCACCGTTTTTTTCATTTTTCATTTTTTTCAAATCCTCAAAAATGATGAAAAGCGGCGTGCCATAGTATGCCGTACGATATGGGCTATAGCCCACGGTCCAAAATGATGAGAAACGAGGCTAACTTTTTTTTTCAAAATTTCAAAAAACATGGGCTATAACCCACCGTTTTTTTTTCATTTTTCATTTTTTTCAAATCCTAAAAAAAGATGAAAAACGGCGTGCCATAGTATGCCGTACGATATGGGCTATAGCCCACGGTCCAAAAGGATGAGAAACGAGGCTAACTTTTTTTTTCAAAATTTCAAAAAACATGGGCTATAACCCACCGTTTTTTTCATTTTTCATTTTTTTCAAATCCTCAAAAATGATGAAAAACGGCGTGCCATAGTATGCCGTACGATATGGGCTATAGCCCACGGTCCAAAATGATGAGAAACGAGGCTAACTTTTTTTTTCAAAATTTCAAAAAACATGGGCTATAACCCACCGTTTTTTTTATTTTTCATTTTTTTCAAATCCTCAAAAATGATGAAAAACGGCGTGCCATAGTATGCCGTACGATATGGGCTATAGCCCACGGTCCAAAATGATGAGAAACGAGGCTAACTTTTTTTTTTTAATTTAAAAAAACATGGGCTATAACCCACCGTTTTTTTTTTTTTTCATTTTTTTTAAATCCTCAAAAATGATGAAAAACGGCGTGCCATAGTATGCCGTACGATATGGGCTATAGCCCACGGTCCAAAATGATGAGAAACGAGGCTAACTTTTTTTTCCAAAATTTCAAAAAACATGGGCTATAACCCACCGTTTTTTTCATTTTTCATTTTTTTCAAATCCTCAAAAATGATGAAAAACGGCGTGCCATAGTATGCCGTACGATATGGGCTATAGCCCACGGTCCAAAATGATGAGAAACGAGGCTAACTTTTTTTTTCAAATTTTCAAAAAACATGGGCTATAACCCACCGTTTTTTTCATTTTTCATTTTTTTCAAATCCTCAAAAATGATGAAAAGCGGCGTGCCATAGTATGCCGTACGATATGGGCTATAGCCCACGGTCCAAAATGATGAGAAACGAGGCTAACTTTTTTTTTCAAAATTTCAAAAAACATGGGCTATAACCCACCGTTTTTTTTTCATTTTTCATTTTTTTCAAATCCTAAAAAAAGATGAAAAACGGCGTGCCATAGTATGCCGTACGATATGGGCTATAGCCCACGGTCCAAAATGATGAGAAACGAGGCTAACTTTTTTTTTCAAAATTTCAAAAAACATGGGCTATAACCCACCGTTTTTTTCATTTTTCATTTTTTTCAAATCCTCAAAAATGATGAAAAACGGCGTGCCATAGTATGCCGTACGATATGGGCTATAGCCCACGGTCCAAAATGATGAGAAACGAGGCTAACTTTTTTTTTCAAAATTTCAAAAAACATGGGCTATAACCCACCGTTTTTTTCATTTTTCATTTTTTTCAAATCCTCAAAAATGATGAAAAACGGCGTGCCATAGTATGCCGTACGATATGGGCTATAGCCCACGGTCCAAAATGATGAGAAACGAGGCTAACTTTTTTTTTCAAAATTTCAAAAAACATGGGCTATAACCCACCGTTTTTTTCATTTTTCATTTTTTTCAAATCCTCAAAAATGATGAAAAACGGCGTGCCATAGTATGCCGTACGATATGGGCTATAGCCCACGGTCCAAAATGATGAGAAACGAGGCTAACTTTTTTTTTTTAATTTAAAAAAACATGGGCTATAACACACCGTTTTTTTTTTTTTTCATTTTTTTCAAATCCTCAAAAATGATGAAAAACGGCGTGCCATAGTATGCCGTACGATATGGGCTATAGCCCACGGTCCAAAATGATGAGAAACGAGGCTAACTTTTTTTTTCAAAATTTCAAAAAACATGGGCTATAACCCACCGTTTTTTTCATTTTTCATTTTTTTCAAATCCTCAAAAATGATGAAAAACGGCGTGCCATAGTATGCCGTACGATATGGGCTATAGCCCACGGTCCAAAATGATGAGAAACGAGGCTAACTTTTTTTTTCAAAATTTCAAAAAACATGGGCTATAACCCACCGTTTTTTTCATTTTTCATTTTTTTCAAATCCTCAAAAATGATGAAAAACGGCGTGCCATAGTATGCCGTACGATATGGGCTCTAGCCCACGGTCCAAAATGATGAGAAACGAGGCTAACTTTTTTTTTTTTAATTTAAAAAAACATGGGCTATAACCCACCGTTTTTTTCATTTTTCATTTGTTTCAAATCTTCAAAAATGATGAAAAACGGCGTGCCATAGTATGCCGTACGATATGGGCTATAGCCCACGGTCCAAAATGATGAGAAACGAGGCTAACTTTTTTTTTCAAAATTTCAAAAAACATGGGCTATAACCCACCGTTTTTTTCATTTTTCATTTTTTTCAAATCCTCAAAAATGATGAAAAACGACGTGCCATAGTATGCCGTACGATATGGGCTATAGCCCACGGTCCAAAATGATGAGAAACGAGGCTAACTTTTTTTTCCAAAATTTCAAAAAACATGGGCTATAACCCACCGTTTTTTTCATTTTTCATTTTTTTCAAATCCTCAAAAATGATGAAAAACGGCGTGCCATAGTATGCCGTACGATATGGGCTATAGCCCACGGTCCAAAATGATGAGAAACGAGGCTAACTTTTTTTTTCAAAATTTCAAAAAACATGGGCTATAACCCACCGTTTTTTTCATTTTTCATTTTTTTCAAATCCTCAAAAATTATGAAAAACGGCGTGCCATAGTATGCCGTACGATATGGGCTATAGCCCACGGTCCAAAATGATGAGAAACGAGGCTAACTTTTTTTTTCAAAATTTCAAAAAACATGGGCTATAACCCACCGTTTTTTTCATTTTTCATTTTTTTTAAATCCTCAAAAATGATGAAAAACGGCGTGCCATAGTATGCCGTACGATATGGGCTATAGCCCACGGTCCAAAATTATGAGAAACGAGGCTAACTTTTTTTTTCAAAATTTCAAAAAACATGGGCTATAACCCACCGTTTTTTTTTCATTTTTCATTTTTTTCAAATCCTCAAAAATGATGAAAAACGGCGTGCCATAGTATGCCGTACGATATGGGCTATAGCCCACGGTCCAAAATGATGAGAAACGAGGCTAACTTTTTTTTTCAAAATTTCAAAAAACATGGGCTATAACCCACAGTTTTTTTCATTTTTCATTTTTTTCAAATCCTCAAAAATGATGAAAAACGGCGTGCCATAGTATGCCGTACGATATGGGCTATAGCCCACGGTCCAAAATGATGAGAAACGAGGCTAACTTTTTTTTTCAAATTTTCAAAAAACATGGGCTATAACCCACCGTTTTTTTCATTTTTCATTTTTTTCAAATCCTCAAAAATGATGAAAAACGGCGTGCCATAGTATGCCGTACGATATGGGCTATAGCCCACGGTCCAAAATGATGAGAAACGAGGCTAACTTTTTTTTTCAAAATTTCAAAAAACATGGGCTATAACCCACCGTTTTTTTTTTTCATTTTTCATTTTTTTCAAATCCTCAAAAATGATGAAAAACGGCGTGCCATAGTATGCCGTACGATATGGGCTATAGCCCACGGTCCAAAATGATGAGAAACGAGGCTAACTTTTTTTTCAAAATTTCAAAAAACATGGGCTATAACCCACCGTTTTTTTCATTTTTCATTTTTTCCAAATCCTCAAAAATGATGAAAAACGGCGTGCCATAGTATGCCGTACGATATGGGCTATAGCCCACGGTCCAAAATGATGAGAAACGAGGCTAACTTTTTTTTCCAAATTTTCAAAAAACATGGGCTATAACCCACCGTTTTTTTTCATTTTTCATTTTTTTCAAATCCTCAAAAATGATGAAAAACGGCGTGCCATAGTATGCCGTACGATATGGGCTATAGCCCACGGTCCAAAATGATGAGAAACGAGGCTAACTTTTTTTTTCAAAATTTCAAAAAACATGGGCTATAACCCACCGTTTTTTTTCATTTTTCATTTTTTTCAAATCCTCATAAATTATGAAAAACGGCGTGCCATAGTATGCCGTACGATATGGGCTATAGCCCACGGTCCAAAATGATGAGAAACGAGGCTAACTTTTTTTTTCAAAATTTCAAAAAACATGGGCTATAACCCACCGTTTTTTTCATTTTTCATTTTTTTCAAATCCTCAAAAATGATGAAAAACGGCGTGCCATAGTATGCCGTACGATATGGGCTATAGCCCACGGTCCAAAATGATGAGAAACGAGGCTAACTTTTTTTTTCAAAATTTCAAAAAACATGGGCTATAACCCACCGTTTTTTTCATTTTTCATTTTTTTCAAATCCTCAAAAATGATGAAAAACGGCGTGCCATAGTATGCCGTACGATATGGGCTATAGCCCACGGTCCAAAATGATGAGAAACGAGGCTAACTTTTTTTTTCAAAATTAAAAAAAACATGGGCTATAACCCACCGTTTTTTTCATTTTTCATTTTTTTCAAATCCTCAAAAATGATGAAAAACGGCGTGCCATAGTATGCCGTACGATATGGGCTATAGCCCACGGTCCAAAATGATGAGAAACGAGGCTAACTTTTTTTTAAAAAATTCAAAAAACATGGGCTATAACCCACCGTTTTTTTTCATTTTTCATTTTTTTCAAATCCTCATAAATGATGAAAAACGGCGTGCCATAGTATGCCGTACGATATGGGCTATAGCCCACGGTCCAAAATGATGAGAAACGAGGCTAACTTTTTTTTTCAAAATTTCAAAAAACATGGGCTATAACCCACCGTTTTTTTCATTTTTCATTTTTTTCAAATCCTCAAAAATGATGAAAAACGGCGTGCCATAGTATGCCGTACGATATGTGCTATAGCCCACGGTCCAAAATGATGAGAAACGAGGCTAACTTTTTTTTTCAAAATTTCAAAAAACATGGGCTATAACCCACCGTTTTTTTCATTTTTCATTTTTTTCAAATCCTCAAAAATGATGAAAAACGGCGTGCCATAGTATGCCGTACGATATGGGCTATAGCCCACGGTCCAAAATGATGAGAAACGAGGCTAACTTTTTTTTCCAAAATTTCAAAAAACATGGGCTATAACCCACCGTTTTTTTCATTTTTCATTTTTTTCAAATCCTCAAAAATGATGAAAAACGGCGTGCCAAAGTATGCCGTACGATATGGGCTATAGCCCACGGTCCAAAATGATGAGAAACGAGGCTAACTTTTCTTTTCAAATTTTCAAAAAACATGGGCTATAACCCACCGTTTTTTTTATTTTTCATTTTTTTCAAATCCTCAAAAATGATGAAAAGCGGCGTGCCATAGTATGCCGTACGATATGGGCTATAGCCCACGGTCCAAAATGATGAGAAACGAGGCTAACTTTTTTTTCCAAAATTTCAAAAAACATGGGCTATAACCCACCGTTTTTTTCATTTTTCATTTTTTTCAAATCCTCAAAAATGATGAAAAACGGCGTGCCATAGTATGCCGTACGATATGGGCTATAGCCCACGGTCCAAAATGATGAGAAACGAGGCTAACTTTTTTTTTCAAAATTTCAAAAAACATGGGCTATAACCCACCGTTTTTTTCATTTTTCATTTTTTTCAAATCCTCAAAAATGATGAAAAACGGCGTGCCATAGTATGCCGTACGATATGGGCTATAGCCCACGGTCCAAAATGATGAGAAACGAGGCTAACTTTTTTTTTCAAAATTTAAAAAAACATGGGCTATAACCCACCGTTTTTTTCATTTTTCATTTTTTTCAAATCCTCAAAAATGATGAAAAACGGCGTGCCATAGTATGCCGTACGATATGGGCTATAGCCCACGGTCCAAAATGATGAGAAACGAGGCTAACTTTTTTTTTTAAATTTCAAAAAACATGGGCTATAACCCACCGTTTTTTTTCATTTTTCATTTTTTTCAAATCCTCATAAATGATGAAAAACGGCGTGCCATAGTATGCCGTACGATATGGGCTATAGCCCACGGTCCAAAATGATGAGAAACGAGGCTAACTTTTTTTTTCAAAATTTCAAAAAACATGGGCTATAACCCACCGTTTTTTTCATTTTTCATTTTTTTCAAATCCTCAAAAATGATGAAAAACGGCGTGCCATAGTATGCCGTACGATATGGGCTATAGCCCACGGTCCAAAATGATGAGAAACGAGGCTAACTTTTTTTTTCAAAATTTCAAAAAACATGGGCTATAACCCACCGTTTTTTTCATTTTTCATTTTTTTCAAATCCTCAAAAATGATGAAAAACGGCGTGCCATAGTATGCCGTACGATATGGGCTATAGCCCACGGTCCAAAATGATGAGAAACGAGGCTAACTTTTTTTTTCAAAATTTAAAAAAACATGGGCTATAACCCACCGTTTTTTTCATTTTTCATTTTTTTCAAATCCTCAAAAATGATGAAAAACGGCGTGCCATAGTATGCCGTACGATATGGGCTATAGCCCACGGTCCAAAATGATGAGAAACGAGGCTAACTTTTTTTTTCAAAATTTCAAAAAACATGGGCTATAACCCACCGTTTTTTTCATTTTTCATTTTTTTCAAATCCTCAAAAATGATGAAAAACGGCGTGCCATAGTATGCCGTACGATATGGGCTATAGCCCACGGTCCAAAATGATGAGAAACGAGGCTAACTTTTTTTTTCAAAATTTCAAAAAACATGGGCTATAACCCACCGTTTTTTTCATTTTTCATTTTTTTCAAATCCTCAAAAATGATGAAAAACGGCGTGCCATAGTATGCCGTACGATATGTGCTATAGCCCACGGTCCAAAATGATGAGAAACGAGGCTAACTTTTTTTTTCAAAATTTCAAAAAACATGGGCTATAACCCACCGTTTTTTTCATTTTTCATTTTTTTCAAATCCTCAAAAATGATGAAAAACGGCGTGCCATAGTATGCCGTACGATATGGGCTATAGCCCACGGTCCAAAATGATGAGAAACGAGGCTAACTTTTTTTTCCAAAATTTCAAAAAACATGGGCTATAACCCACCGTTTTTTTCATTTTTCATTTTTTTCAAATCCTCAAAAATGATGAAAAACGGCGTGCCAAAGTATGCCGTACGATATGGGCTATAGCCCACGGTCCAAAATGATGAGAAACGAGGCTAACTTTTTTTTTCAAATTTTCAAAAAACATGGGCTATAACCCACCGTTTTTTTTATTTTTCATTTTTTTCAAATCCTCAAAAATGATGAAAAGCGGCGTGCCATAGTATGCCGTACGATATGGGCTATAGCCCACGGTCCAAAATGATGAGAAACGAGGCTAACTTTTTTTTCCAAAATTTCAAAAAACATGGGCTATAACCCACCGTTTTTTTCATTTTTCATTTTTTTCAAATCCTCAAAAATGATGAAAAACGGCGTGCCATAGTATGCCGTACGATATGGGCTATAGCCCACGGTCCAAAATGATGAGAAACGAGGCTAACTTTTTTTTTCAAAATTTCAAAAAACATGGGCTATAACCCACCGTTTTTTTCATTTTTCATTTTTTTCAAATCCTCAAAAATGATGAAAAACGGCGTGCCATAGTATGCCGTACGATATGGGCTATAGCCCACGGTCCAAAATGATGAGAAACGAGGCTAACTTTTTTTTTCAAAATTTAAAAAAACATGGGCTATAACCCACCGTTTTTTTCATTTTTCATTTTTTTCAAATCCTCAAAAATGATGAAAAACGGCGTGCCATAGTATGCCGTACGATATGGGCTATAGCCCACGGTCCAAAATGATGAGAAACGAGGCTAACTTTTTTTTTTTAAATTTCAAAAAACATGGGCTATAACCCACCGTTTTTTTTCATTTTTCATTTTTTTCAAATCCTCATAAATGATGAAAAACGGCGTGCCATAGTATGCCGTACGATATGGGCTATAGCCCACGGTCCAAAATGATGAGAAACGAGGCTAACTTTTTTTTTCAAAATTTCAAAAAACATGGGCTATAACCCACCGTTTTTTTCATTTTTCATTTTTTTCAAATCCTCAAAAATGATGAAAAACGGCGTGCCATAGTATGCCGTACGATATGTGCTATAGCCCACGGTCCAAAATGATGAGAAACGAGGCTAACTTTTTTTTTCAAAATTTCAAAAAACATGGGCTATAACCCACCGTTTTTTTCATTTTTCATTTTTTTCAAATCCTCAAAAATGATGAAAAACGGCGTGCCATAGTATGCTGTACGATATGGGCTATAGCCCACGGTCCAAAATGATGAGAAACGAGGCTAACTTTTTTTTCCAAAATTTCAAAAAACATGGGCTATAACCCACCGTTTTTTTCATTTTTCATTTTTTTCAAATCCTCAAAAATGATGAAAAACGGCGTGCCAAAGTATGCCGTACGATATGGGCTATAGCCCACGGTCCAAAATGATGAGAAACGAGGCTAACTTTTTTTTTCAAATTTTCAAAAAACATGGGCTATAACCCACCGTTTTTTTTATTTTTCATTTTTTTCAAATCCTCAAAAATGATGAAAAGCGGCGTGCCATAGTATGCCGTACGATATGGGCTATAGCCCACGGTCCAAAATGATGAGAAACGAGGCTAACTTTTTTTTCCAAAATTTCAAAAAACATGGGCTATAACCCACCGTTTTTTTCATTTTTCATTTTTTTCAAATCCTCAAAAATGATGAAAAACGGCGTGCCATAGTATGCCGTACGATATGGGCTATAGCCCACGGTCCAAAATGATGAGAAACGAGGCTAACTTTTTTTTTCAAAATTTCAAAAAACATGGGCTATAACCCACCGTTTTTTTCATTTTTCATTTTTTTCAAATCCTCAAAAATGATGAAAAACGGCGTGCCATAGTATGCCGTACGATATGGGCTATAGCCCACGGTCCAAAATGATGAGAAACGAGGCTAACTTTTTTTTGCCGTACGATATGGGCTATAGCCCACGGTCCAAAATGATGAGAAACGAGGCTAACTTTTTTTTTCAAAATTTCAAAAAACATGGGCTATAACCCACCGTTTTTTTTCATTTTTCATTTTTTTCAAATCCTCATAAATGATGAAAAACGGCGTGCCATAGTATGCCGTACGATATGGGCTATAGCCCACGGTCCAAAATGATGAGAAACGAGGCTAACTTTTTTTTTCAAAATTTCAAAAAACATGGGCTATAACCCACGGTTTTTTTTCATTTTTCATTTTTTTCAAATCCTCAAAAATGATGAAAAACGGCGTGCCATAGTATGCCGTTAGATATGTGCTATAGCCCACGGTCCAAAATGATGAGAAACGAGGCTAACTTTTTTTTTCAAAATTTCAAAAAACATGGGCTATAACCCACCGTTTTTTTCATTTTTCATTTTTTTCAAATCCTCAAAAATTATGAAAAACGGCGTGCCATAGTATGCCGTACGATATGGGCTATAGCCCACGGTCCAAAATGATGAGAAACGAGGCTAACTTTTTTTTTCAAAATTTCAAAAAACATGGGCTATAACCCACCGTTTTTTTCATTTTTCATTTTTTTTAAATCCTCAAAAATGATGAAAAACGGCGTGCCATAGTATGCCGTACGATATGGGCTATAGCCCACGGTCCAAAATGATGAGAAACGAGGCTAACTTTTTTTTTCAAAATTTCAAAAAACATGGGCTATAACCCACCGTTTTTTTCATTTTTAATTTTTTTCAAATCCTCAAAAATGATGAAAAACGGCGTGCCATAGTATGCCGTACGATATGGGCTATAGCCCACGGTCCAAAATGATGAGAAACGAGGCTAACTTTTTTTTTCAAAATTTCAAAAAACATGGGCTATAACCCACCGTTTTTTTCATTTTTCATTTTTTTCAAATCCTCAAAAATGATGAAAAACGGCGTGCCATAGTATGCCGTACGATATGGGCTATAGCCCACGGTCCAAAATGATGAGAAACGAGGCTAACTTTTTTTTTTTAATTTAAAAAAACATGGGCTATAACCCACCGTTTTTTTTATTTTTCATTTTTTTTAAATCCTCAAAAATGATGAAAAACGGCGTGCCATAGTATGCCGTACGATATGGGCTATAGCCCACGGTCCAAAATGATGAGAAACGAGGCTAACTTTTTTTTTCAAAATTTCAAAAAACATGGGCTATAACCCACCGTTTTTTTCATTTTTCATTTTTTTCAAATCCTCAAAAATGATGAAAAACGGCGTGCCATAGTATGCCGTACGATATGGGCTATAGCCCACGGTCCAAAATGATGAGAAACGAGGCTAACTTTTTTTTTCAAAATTTCAAAAAACATGGGCTATAACCCACCGTTTTTTTCATTTTTCATTTTTTTCAAATCCTCAAAAATGATGAAAAACGGCGTGCCATAGTATGCCGTACGATATGGGCTATAGCCCACGGTCCAAAATGATGAGAAACGAGGCTAACTTTTTTTTTCAAAATTTCAAAAAACATGGGCTATAACCCACCGTTTTTTTCATTTTTCATTTTTTCCAAATCCTCAAAAATGATGAAAAACGGCGTGCCATAGTATGCCGTACGATATGGGCTATAGCCCACGGTCCAAAATGATGAGAAACGAGGCTAACTTTTTTTTCCAAATTTTCAAAAAACATGGGCTATAACCCACCGTTTTTTTTCATTTTTCATTTTTTTCAAATCCTCAAAAATGATGAAAAACGGCGTGCCATAGTATGCCGTACGATATGGGCTATAGCCCACGGTCCAAAATGATGAGAAACGAGGCTAACTTTTTTTTTCAAAATTTCAAAAAACATGGGCTATAACCCACCGTTTTTTTCATTTTTCATTTTTTTCAAATCCTCAAAAATGATGAAAAACGGCGTGCCATAGTATGCCGTACGATATGGGCTATAGCCCACGGTCCAAAATGATGAGAAACGAGGCTAACTTTTTTTTTCAAAATTTCAAAAAACATGGGCTATAACCCACCGTTTTTTTCATTTTTCATTTTTTTCAAATCCTCAAAAATGATGAAAAACGGCGTGCCATAGTATGCCGTACGATATGGGCTATAGCCCACGGTCCAAAATGATGAGAAACGAGGCTAACTTTTTTTTTTTAATTTAAAAAAACATGGGCTATAACCCACCGTTTTTTTTATTTTTCATTTTTTTAAAATCCTCAAAAATGATGAAAAACGGCGTGCCATAGTATGCCGTACGATATGGGCTATAGCCCACGGTCCAAAATGATGAGAAACGAGGCTAACTTTTTTTTTCAAAATTTCAAAAAACATGGGCTATAACCCACCGTTTTTTTCATTTTTCATTTTTTTCAAATCCTCAAAAATGATGAAAAACGGCGTGCCATAGTATGCCGTACGATATGGGCTATAGCCCACGGTCCAAAATGATGAGAAATGAGGCTAACTTTTTTTTTCAAAATTTCAAAAAACATGGGCTATAACCCACCGTTTTTTTCATTTTTCATTTTTTTCAAATCCTCAAAAATGATGAAAAACGACGTGCCATAGTATGCCGTACGATATGGGCTATAGCCCACGGTCCAAAATGATGAGAAACGAGGCTAACTTTTTTTTTCAAAATTTCAAAAAACATGGGCTATAACCCACCGTTTTTTTCATTTTTCATTTTTTTCAAATCCTCAAAAATGATGAAAAACGGCGTGCCATAGTATGCCGTACGATATGGGCTATAGCCCACGGTCCAAAATGATGAGAAACGAGGCTAACTTTTTTTTTCAAAATTTCAAAAAACATGGGCTATAACCCACCGTTTTTTTTCATTTTTCATTTTTTTCAAATCCTCATAAATGATGAAAAACGGCGTGCCATAGTATGCCGTACGATATGGGCTATAGCCCACGGTCCAAAATGATGAGAAACGAGGCTAACTTTTTTTTTCAAAATTTCAAAAAACATGGGCTATAACCCACCGTTTTTTTTCATTTTTCATTTTTTTCAAATCCTCAAAAATGATGAAAAACGGCGTGCCATAGTATGCCGTTAGATATGTGCTATAGCCCACGGTCCAAAATGATGAGAAACGAGGCTAACTTTTTTTTTCAAAATTTCAAAAAACATGGGCTATAACCCACCGTTTTTTTCATTTTTCATTTTTTTCAAATCCTCAAAAATTATGAAAAACGGCGTGCCATAGTATGCCGTACGATATGGGCTATAGCCCACGGTCCAAAATGATGAGAAACGAGGCTAACTTTTTTTTTCAAAATTTCAAAAAACATGGGCTATAACCCACCGTTTTTTTCATTTTTCATTTTTTTTAAATCCTCAAAAATGATGAAAAACGGCGTGCCATAGTATGCCGTACGATATGGGCTATAGCCCACGGTCCAAAATGATGAGAAACGAGGCTAACTTTTTTTTTCAAAATTTCAAAAAACATGGGCTATAACCCACCGTTTTTTTCATTTTTCATTTTTTTCAAATCCTCAAAAATTATGAAAAACGGCGTGCCATAGTATGCCGTACGATATGGGCTATAGCCCACGGTCCAAAATGATGAGAAACGAGGCTAACTTTTTTTTTCAAAATTTCAAAAAACATGGGCTATAACCCACCGTTTTTTTCATTTTTCATTTTTTTCAAATCCTCAAAAATGATGAAAAACGGCGTGCCATAGTATGCCGTACGATATGGGCTATAGCCCACGGTCCAAAATGATGAGAAACGAGGCTAACTTTTTTTTTCAAAATTTAAAAAAACATGGGCTATAACCCACCGTTTTTTTTCATTTTTCATTTTTTTCAAATCCTCATAAATGATGAAAAACGGCGTGCCATAGTATGCCGTACGATATGGGCTATAGCCCACGGTCCAAAATGATGAGAAACGAGGCTAACTTTTTTTTTCAAAATTTCAAAAAACATGGGCTATAACCCACCGTTTTTTTCATTTTTCATTTTTTTCAAATCCTCAAAAATGATGAAAAACTGCGTGCCATAGTATGCCGTACGATATGTGCTATAGCCCACGGTCCAAAATGATGAGAAACGAGGCTAACTTTTTTTTTCAAAATTTCAAAAAACATGGGCTATAACCCACCGTTTTTTTCATTTTTCATTTTTTTCAAATCCTCAAAAATGATGAAAAACGGCGTGCCATAGTATGCCGTACGATATGGGCTATAGCCCACGGTCCAAAATGATGAGAAACGAGGCTAACTTTTTTTTCCAAAATTTCAAAAAACATGGGCTATAACCCACCGTTTTTTTCATTTTTCATTTTTTTCAAATCCTCAAAAATGATGAAAAACGGCGTGCCATAGTATGCCGTACGATATGGGCTATAGCCCACGGTCCAAAATGATGAGAAACGAGGCTAACTTTTATTTTTCAAAATTTCAAAAAACATGGGCTATAACCCACCGTTTTTTTCATTTTTCATTTTTTTCAAATCCTCAAAAATGATGAAAAGCGGCGTGCCATAGTATGCCGTACGATATGGGCTATAGCCCACGGTCCAAAATGATGAGAAACGAGGCTAACTTTTTTTTTCAAAATTTCAAAAAACATGGGCTATAACCCACCGTTTTTTTTTTCATTTTTCATTTTTTTCAAATCCTAAAAAATGATGAAAATCGGCGTGCCATAGTATGCCGTACGATATGGGCTATAGCCCACGGTCCAAAATTATGAGAAACGAGGCTAACTTTTTTTTTCAAAATTTCAAAAAACATGGGCTATAACCCACCGTTTTTTTCATTTTTCATTTTTTTCAAATCCTCAAAAATGATGAAAAACGGCGTGCCATAGTATGCCGTACGATATGGGCTATAGCCCACGGTCCAAAATGATGAGAAACGAGGCTAACTTTTTTTTTCAAAATTTAAAAAAACATGGGCTATATATAACCCACCGTTTTTTTCATTTTTCATTTTTTTCAAATCCTCAAAAATGATGAAAAACGGCGTGCCATAGTATGCCGTACGATATGGGCTATAGCCGACGGTCCAAAATGATGAGAAACGAGGCTAACTTTTTTTTTCAAAATTTCAAAAAACATGGGCTATAACCCACCGTTTTTTTCATTTTTCATTTTTTTCAAATCCTCAAAAATGATGAAAAACGGCGTGCCATAGTATGCCGTACGATATGGGCTATAGCCCACGGTCCAAAATGATGAGAAACGAGGCTAACTTTTTTTTTTTAATTTAAAAAAACATGGGCTATAACCCACCGTTTTTTTCATTTTTCATTTTTTTCAAATCCTCAAAAATGATGAAAAACGACGTGCCATAGTATGCCGTACGATATGGGCTATAGCCCACGGTCCAAAATGATGAGAAACGAGGCTAACTTTTTTTTTCAAAATTTCAAAAAACATGGGCTATAACCCACCGTTTTTTTCATTTTTCATTTTTTTCAAATCCTCAAAAATGATGAAAAACGGCGTGCCATAGTATGCCGTACGATATGGGCTATAGCCCACGGTCCAAAATGATGAGAAACGAGGCTAACTTTTTTTTTCAAATTTTCAAAAAACATGGGCTATAACCCACCGTTTTTTTCATTTTTCATTTTTTTCAAATCCTCAAAAATGATGAAAAGCGGCGTGCCATAGTATGCCGTACGATATGGGCTATAGCCCACGGTCCAAAATGATGAGAAACGAGGCTAACTTTTTTTTCCAAAATTTCAAAAAACATGGGCTATAACCCACCGTTTTTTTTTTCATTTTTCATTTTTTTCAAATCCTAAAAAATGATGAAAATCGGCGTGCCATAGTATGCCGTACGATATGGGCTATAGCCCACGGTCCAAAATTATGAGAAACGAGGCTAACTTTTTTTTTCAAAATTTCAAAAAACATGGGCTATAACCCACCGTTTTTTTCATTTTTCATTTTTTTCAAATCCTCAAAAATGATGAAAAACGGCGTGCCATAGTATGCCGTACGATATGGGCTATAGCCCACGGTCCAAAATGATGAGAAACGAGGCTAACTTTTTTTTTCAAAATTTAAAAAAACATGGGCTATATATAACCCACCGTTTTTTTCATTTTTCATTTTTTTCAAATCCTCAAAAATGATGAAAAACGGCGTGCCATAGTATGCCGTACGATATGGGCTATAGCCGACGGTCCAAAATGATGAGAAACGAGGCTAACTTTTTTTTTCAAAATTTCAAAAAACATGGGCTATAACCCACCGTTTTTTTCATTTTTCATTTTTTTCAAATCCTCAAAAATGATGAAAAACGGCGTGCCATAGTATGCCGTACGATATGGGCTATAGCCCACGGTCCAAAATGATGAGAAACGAGGCTAACTTTTTTTTTTTAATTTAAAAAAACATGGGCTATAACCCACCGTTTTTTTCATTTTTCATTTTTTTCAAATCCTCAAAAATGATGAAAAACGACGTGCCATAGTATGCCGTACGATATGGGCTATAGCCCACGGTCCAAAATGATGAGAAACGAGGCTAACTTTTTTTTTCAAAATTTCAAAAAACATGGGCTATAACCCACCGTTTTTTTCATTTTTCATTTTTTTCAAATCCTCAAAAATGATGAAAAACGGCGTGCCATAGTATGCCGTACGATATGGGCTATAGCCCACGGTCCAAAATGATGAGAAACGAGGCTAACTTTTTTTTTCAAATTTTCAAAAAACATGGGCTATAACCCACCGTTTTTTTCATTTTTCATTTTTTTCAAATCCTCAAAAATGATGAAAAACGGCGTGCCATAGTATGCCGTACGATATGGGCTATAGCCCACGGTCCAAAATGATGAGAAACGAGGCTAACTTTTTTTTCCAAAATTTCAAAAAACATGGGCTATAACCCACCGTTTTTTTTCATTTTTCATTTTTTTCAAATCCTCATAAATGATGAAAAACGGCGTGCCATAGTATGCCGTACGATATGGGCTATAGCCCACGGTCCAAAATGATGAGAAACGAGGCTAACTTTTTTTTTCAAATTTTCAAAAAACATGGGCTATAACCCACCGTTTTTTTCATTTTTCATTTTTTTCAAATCCTCAAAAATGATGAAAAACGGCGTGCCATAGTATGCCGTACGATATGGGCTATAGCCCACGGTCCAAAATGATGAGAAACGAGGCTAACTTTTTTTTCCAAAATTTCAAAAAACATGGGCTATAACCCACCGTTTTTTTTCATTTTTCATTTTTTTCAAATCCTCAAAAATGATGAAAAACGGCGTGCCATAGTATGCCGTACGATATGTGCTATAGCCCACGGTCCAAAATGATGAGAAACGAGGCTAACTTTTTTTTTCAAAATTTCAAAAAACATGGGCTATAACCCACCGTTTTTTTCATTTTTCATTTTTTTCAAATCCTCAAAAATGATGAAAAACGGCGTGCCATAGTATGCCGTACGATATGGGCTATAGCCCACGGTCCAAAATGATGAGAAACGAGGCTAACTTTTTTTTTCAAAATTTCAAAAAACATGGGCTATAACCCACCGTTTTTTTCATTTTTCATTTTTTTCAAATCCTCAAAAATGATGAAAAACGACGTGCCATAGTATGCCGTACGATATGGGCTATAGCCCACGGTCCAAAATGATGAGAAACGAGGCTAACTTCTTTTTTCAAAATTTCAAAAAACATGGGCTATAACCCACCGTTTTTTTCATTTTTCATTTTTTTCAAATCCTCAAAAATGATGAAAAACGGCGTGCCATAGTATGCCGTACGATATGGGCTATAGCCCACGGTCCAAAATGATGAGAAACGAGGCTAACTTTTTTTTTCAAAATTTCAAAAAACATGGGCTATAACCCACCGTTTTTTTTCATTTTTTTCAAATCCTCATAAATGATGAAAAACGGCGTGCCATAGTATGCCGTACGATATGGGCTATAGCCCACGGTCCAAAATGATGAGAAACGAGGCTAACTTTTTTTTTCAAAATTTCAAAAAACATGGGCTATAACCCACCGTTTTTTTTCATTTTTCATTTTTTTCAAATCCTCAAAAATGATGAAAAACGGCGTGCCATAGTATGCCGTTAGATATGTGCTATAGCCCACGGTCCAAAATGATGAGAAACGAGGCTAACTTTTTTTTTCAAAATTTCAAAAAACATGGGCTATAACCCACCGTTTTTTTCATTTTTCATTTTTTTCAAATCCTCAAAAATTATGAAAAACGGCGTGCCATAGTATGCCGTACGATATGGGCTATAGCCCACGGTCCAAAATGATGAGAAACGAGGCTAACTTTTTTTTTCAAAATTTCAAAAAACATGGGCTATAACCCACCGTTTTTTTTCATTTTTCATTTTTTTCAAATCCTCAAAAATGATGAAAAACGGCGTGCCATAGTATGCCGTACGATATGGGCTATAGCCCACGGTCCAAAATGATGAGAAACGAGGCTAACTTTTTTTTTCAAAATTTCAAAAAACATGGGCTATAACCCACCGTTTTTTTCATTTTTCATTTTTTTCAAATCCTCAAAAATGATGAAAAACGGCGTGCCATAGTATGCCGTACGATATGGGCTATAGCCCACGGTCCAAAATGATGAGAAACGAGGCTAACTTTTTTTTTCAAATTTTCAAAAAACATGGGCTATAACCCACCGTTTTTTTCATTTTTCATTTTTTTCAAATCCTCAAAAATGATGAAAAACGGCGTGCCATAGTATGCCGTACGATATGGGCTATAGCCCACGGTCCAAAATGATGAGAAACGAGGCTAACTTTTTTTTTCAAAATTTCAAAAAACATGGGCTATAACCCACCGTTTTTTTCATTTTTCATTTTTTCCAAATCCTCAAAAATGATGAAAAACGGCGTGCCATAGTATGCCGTACGATATGGGCTATAGCCCACGGTCCAAAATGATGAGAAACGAGGCTAACTTTTTTTTCCAAATTTTCAAAAAACATGGGCTATAACCCACCGTTTTTTTTCATTTTTCATTTTTTTCAAATCCTCAAAAATGATGAAAAACGGCGTGCCATAGTATGCCGTACGATATGGGCTATAGCCCACGGTCCAAAATGATGAGAAACGAGGCTAACTTTTTTTTTCAAAATTTCAAAAAACATGGGCTATAACCCACCGTTTTTTTCATTTTTCATTTTTTTCAAATCCTCAAAAATGATGAAAAACGACGTGCCATAGTATGCCGTACGATATAGGCTATAGCCCACGGTCCAAAATGATGAGAAACGAGGCTAACTTTTTTTTTCAAAATTTCAAAAAACATGGGCTATAACCCACCGTTTTTTTCATTTTTCATTTTTTTCAAATCCTCAAAAATGATGAAAAACGGCGTGCCATAGTATGCCATACGATATGGGCTATAGCCCACGGTCCAAAATGATGAGAAACGAGGCTAACTTTTTTTTTCAAAATTTCAAAAAACATGGGCTATAACCCACCGTTTTTTTCATTTTTCATTTTTTTCAAATCCTCAAAAATGATGAAAAACGGCGTGCCATAGTATGCCGTACGATATGGGCTATAGCCCACGGTCCAAAATGATGAGAAACGAGGCTAACTTTTTTTTTCAAAATTTCAAAAAACATGGGCTATAACCCACCGTTTTTTTTCATTTTTCATTTTTTTCAAATCCTCAAAAATGATGAAAAACGGCGTGCCATAGTATGCCGTACGATATGGGCTATAGCCCACGGTCCAAAATGATGAGAAACGAGGCTAACTTTTTTTTTCAAAATTTCAAAAAACATGGGCTATAACCCACCGTTTTTTTCATTTTTCATTTTTTTCAAATCCTCAAAAATGATGAAAAACGACGTGCCATAGTATGCCGTACGATATGGGCTATAGCCCACGGTCCAAAATGATGAGAAACGAGGCTAACTTTTTTTTTCAAAATTTCAAAAAACATGGGCTATAACCCACCGTTTTTTTCATTTTTCATTTTTTTCAAATCCTCAAAAATGATGAAAAACGGCGTGCCATAGTATGCCATACGATATGGGCTATAGCCCACGGTCCAAAATGATGAGAAACGAGGCTAACTTTTTTTTTCAAAATTTCAAAAAACATGGGCTATAACCCACCGTTTTTTTCATTTTTCATTTTTTTCAAATCCGCAAAAATGATGAAAAACGGCGTGCCATAGTATGCCGTACGATATGGGCTATAGCCCACGGTCCAAAATGATGAGAAACGAGGCTAACTTTTTTTTTCAAAATTTCAAAAAACATGGGCTATAACCCACCGTTTTTTTTCATTTTTCATTTTTTTCAAATCCTCAAAAATGATGAAAAACGGCGTGCCATAGTATGCCGTACGATATGGGCTATAGCCCACGGTCCAAAATGATGAGAAACGAGGCTAACTTTTTTTTTCAAAATTTCAAAAAACATGGGCTATAACCCACCGTTTTTTTCATTTTTCATTTTTTTCAAATCCTCAAAAATGATGAAAAACGGCGTGCCATAGTATGCCGTACGATATGGGCTATAGCCCACGGTCCAAAATGATGAGAAACGAGGCTAACTTTTTTTTTCAAATTTTCAAAAAACATGGGCTATAACCCACCGTTTTTTTCATTTTTCATTTTTTTCAAATCCTCAAAAATGATGAAAAACGGCGTGCCATAGTATGCCGTACGATATGGGCTATAGCCCACGGTCCAAAATGATGAGAAACGAGGCTAACTTTTTTTTTCAAAATTTCAAAAAACATGGGCTATAACCCACCGTTTTTTTCATTTTTCATTTTTTCCAAATCCTCAAAAATGATGAAAAACGGCGTGCCATAGTATGCCGTACGATTTGGGCTATAGCCCACGGTCCAAAATGATGAGAAACGAGGCTAACTTTTTTTTCCAAATTTTCAAAAAACATGGGCTATAACCCACCGTTTTTTTTCATTTTTCATTTTTTTCAAATCCTCAAAAATGATGAAAAACGGCGTGCCATAGTATGCCGTACGATATGGGCTATAGCCCACGGTCCAAAATGATGAGAAACGAGGCTAACTTTTTTTTTCAAAATTTCAAAAAACATGGGCTATAACCCACCGTTTTTTTCATTTTTCATTTTTTTCAAATCCTCAAAAATGATGAAAAACGACGTGCCATAGTATGCCGTACGATATAGGCTATAGCCCACGGTCCAAAATGATGAGAAACGAGGCTAACTTTTTTTTTCAAAATTTCAAAAAACATGGGCTATAACCCACCGTTTTTTTCATTTTTCATTTTTTTCAAATCCTCAAAAATGATGAAAAACGGCGTGCCATAGTATGCCATACGATATGGGCTATAGCCCACGGTCCAAAATTATGAGAAACGAGGCTAACTTTTTTTTTCAAAATTTCAAAAAACATGGGCTATAACCCACCGTTTTTTTCATTTTTCATTTTTTTCAAATCCTCAAAAATGATGAAAAACGGCGTGCCATAGTATGCCGTACGATATGGGCTATAGCCCACGGTCCAAAATGATGAGAAACGAGGCTAACTTTTTTTTTCAAAATTTCAAAAAACATGGGCTATAACCCACCGTTTTTTTTCATTTTTCATTTTTTTCAAATCCTCAAAAATGATGAAAAACGGCGTGCCATAGTATGCCGTACGATATGGGCTATAGCCCACGGTCCAAAATGATGAGAAACGAGGCTAACTTTTTTTTTCAAAATTTCAAAAAACATGGGCTATAACCCACCGTTTTTTTCATTTTTCATTTTTTTCAAATCCTCAAAAATGATGAAAAACGACGTGCCATAGTATGCCGTACGATATGGGCTATAGCCCACGGTCCAAAATGATGAGAAACGAGGCTAACTTTTTTTTTCAAAATTTCAAAAAACATGGGCTATAACCCACCGTTTTTTTCATTTTTCATTTTTTTCAAATCCTCAAAAATGATGAAAAACGGCGTGCCATAGTATGCCATACGATATGGGCTATAGCCCACGGTCCAAAATGATGAGAAACGAGGCTAACTTTTTTTTTCAAAATTTCAAAAAACATGGGCTATAACCCACCGTTTTTTTCATTTTTCATTTTTTTCAAATCCTCAAAAATGATGAAAAACGGCGTGCCATAGTATGCCGTACGATATGGGCTATAGCCCACGGTCCAAAATGATGAGAAACGAGGCTAACTTTTTTTTTCAAAATTTCAAAAAACATGGGCTATAACCCACCGTTTTTTTTCATTTTTCATTTTTTTCAAATCCTCAAAAATGATGAAAAACGGCGTGCCATAGTATGCCGTACGATATGGGCTATAGCCCACGGTCCAAAATGATGAGAAACGAGGCTAACTTTTTTTTTCAAAATTTCAAAAAACATGGGCTATAACCCACCGTTTTTTTCATTTTTCATTTTTTTCAAATCCTCAAAAATGATGAAAAACGGCGTGCCATAGTATGCCGTACGATATGGGCTATAGCCCACGGTCCAAAATGATGAGAAACGAGGCTAACTTTTTTTTTCAAAATTTCAAAAAACATGAGCTATAACCCACCGTTTTTTTCATTTTTCATTTTTTTCAAATCCTCAAAAATGATGAAAAACGGCGTGCCATAGTATGCCATACGATATGGGCTATAGCCCACGGTCCAAAATGATGAGAAACGAGGCTAACTTTTTTTTTCAAAATTTCAAAAAACATGGGCTATAACCCACCGTTTTTTTCATTTTTCATTTTTTTCAAATCCTCAAAAATGATGAAAAACGGCGTGCCATAGTATGCCGTACGATATGGGCTATAGCCCACGGTCCAAAATGATGAGAAACGAGGCTAACTTTTTTTTTCAAAATTTCAAAAAACATGGGCTATAACCCACCGTTTTTTTTCATTTTTCATTTTTTTCAAATCCTCAAAAATGATGAAAAACGGCGTGCCATAGTATGCCGTACGATATGGGCTATAGCCCACGGTCCAAAATGATGAGAAACGAGGCTAACTTTTTTTTTCAAAATTTCAAAAAACATGGGCTATAACCCACCGTTTTTTTCATTTTTCATTTTTTTCAAATCCTCAAAAATGATGAAAAACGGCGTGCCATAGTATGCCGTACGATATGGGCTATAGCCCACGGTCCAAAATGATGAGAAACGAGGCTAACTTTTTTTTCCAAATTTTCAAAAAACATGGGCTATAACCCACCGTTTTTTTTCATTTTTCATTTTTTTCAAATCCTCAAAAATGATGAAAAACGGCGTGCCATAGTATGCCGTACGATATGGGCTATAGCCCACGGTCCAAAATGATGAGAAACGAGGCTAACTTTTATTTTCAAAATTTCAAAAAACATGGGCTATAACCCACCGTTTTTTTTCATTTTTTATTTTTTTCAAATCCTCAAAAATGATGAAAAACGGCGTGCCATAGTATGCCGTACGATATGGGCTATAGCCCACGGTCCAAAATGATGAGAAACGAGGCTAACTTTTTTTTCCAAATTTTCAAAACAAATGGGCTATAACCCACCGTTTTTTTCATTTTTCATTTTTTTCAAATCCTCAAAAATGATGAAAAACGGCGTGCCATAGTATGCCGTACGTTATGGGCTATAGCCCACGGTCCAAAATGATGAGAAACGAGGCTAACTTTTTTTTTCAAAATTTCAAAAAACATGGGCTATAACCCACCGTTTTTTTTCATTTTTCATTTTTTTTAAATCCTCAAAAATGATGAAAAACGGCGTGCCATAGTATGCCGTACGATATGGGCTATAGCCCACGGTCCAAAATGATGAGAAACGAGGCTAACCTTTTTTTTTTTTTTTCAAAAAACATGGGCTATAACCCACCGTTTTTTTCATTTTTCATTTTTTTCAAATCCTCATAAATAATGAAAAACGGCGTGCCATAGTATGCCGTACGATATGGGCTATAGCCCACGGTCCAAAATGATGAGAAACGAGACTAACTTTTTTTTTCAAAATTTCAAAAAACATGGGCTATAACCCACCGTTTTTTTCATTTTTAATTTTTTTCAAATCCTCAAAAATGATGAAAAACGACGTGCCATAGTATGCCGTACGATATGGGCTATAGCCCACGGTCCAAAATGATGAGAAACGAGGCTAACTTTTTTTTTCAAAATTTCAAAAAACATGGGCTATAACCCACCGTTTTTTTTCATTTTTCATTTTTTTCAAATCCTCAAAAATGATGAAAAACGGCGTGCCATAGTATGCCGTACGATATGGGCTATAGCCCACGGTCCAAAATGATGAGAAACGAGGCTAACTTTTATTTTCAAATTTTCAAAAAACATGGGCTATAACCCACCGTTTTTTTCATTTTTCATTTTTTTCAAATCCTCAAAAATGATGAAAAACGGCGTGCCATAGTATGCCGTACGATATGGGCTATAGCCCACGGTCCAAAATGATGAGAAACGAGGCTAACTTTTTTTTTCAAAATTTCAAAAAACATGGGCTATAACCCACCGTTTTTTTCATTTTTCATTTTTTTCAAATCCTCAAAAATGATGAAAAACGGTGTGCCATAGTATGCCGTACGATATGGGCTATAGCCCACTGTCCAAAATGATGAGAAACGAGGCTAACTTTTTTTTCCAAATTTTCAAAAAACATGGGCTATAACCCACCGTTTTTTTTCATTTTTCATTTTTTTCAAATCCTCAAAAATGATGAAAAACGGCGTGCCATAGTATGCCGTACGATATGGGCTATAGCCCACGGTCCAAAATGATGAGAAACGAGGCTAACTTTTATTTTCAAAATTTCAAAAAACATGGGCTATAACCCACCGTTTTTTTTCATTTTTTATTTTTTTTAAATCCTCAAAAATGATGAAAAACGGCGTGCCATAGTATGCCGTACGATATGGGCTATAGCCCACGGTCCAAAATGATGAGAAACGAGGCTAACTTTTTTTTCCAAATTTTCCAAAAAAATGGGCTATAACCCACCGTTTTTTTCATTTTTCATTTTTTTCAAATCCTCAAAAATGATGAAAAACGGCGTGCCATAGTATGCCGTACGATATGGGCTATAGCCCACGGTCCAAAATGATGAGAAACGAGGCTAACTTTTTTTTTCAAAATTTCAAAAAACATGGGCTATAACCCACCGTTTTTTTTCATTTTTCATTTTTTTCAAATCCTCAAAAATGATGAAAAACGGCGTGCCATAGTATGCCGTACGATATGGGCTATAGCCCACGGTCCAAAATGATGAGAAACGAGGCTAACCTTTTTTTTTTTTTTTTCAAAAAACATGGGCTATAACCCACCGTTTTTTTCATTTTTCATTTTTTTCAAATCCTCAAAAATGATGAAAAACGACGTGCCATAGTATGCCGTACGATATGGGCTATAGCCCACGGTCCAAAATGATGAGAAACGAGGCTAACTTTTTTTTTCAAAATTTCAAAAAACATGGGCTATAACCCACCGTTTTTTTTCATTTTTCATTTTTTTCAAATCCTCAAAAATGATGAAAAACGACGTGCCATAGTATGCCGTACGATATGGGCTATAGCCCACGGTCCAAAATGATGAGAAACGAGGCTAACTTTTTTTTTCAAAATTTCAAAAAACATGGGCTATAACCCACCGTTTTTTTCATTTTTCATTTTTTTCAAATCCTCAAAAATGATGAAAAACGGCGTGCCATAGTATGCCGTACGATATGGGCTATAGCCCACGGTCCAAAATGATGAAAAACGAGGCTAACTTTTTTTTTCAAATTTTCAAAAAACATGGGCTATAACCATAGACTGTAAAAAATATGGACAAAGCGTTCCCCGGGTCTAACATGAACGTAAAATGAAGCCTGTCAGTCCTTGCAATGGAAGTCGCCATCTTTCTAGATCCGTTTGGGCCCAGCTGGCCATTGGCTGGCCCAGACAACGAGGCGGGACTTCCCCCCTTCTTCTCCGTTGGTTTTTATTTTGACTCGAGTGGGAGGGGAATCCCGTTCATAGACTGTAACGGTAGCCACGCCCCTCAGAACATGCGCGACTTTATGGTATTTTTTTTTATAAATGAGACCATAATTTTCCAAAAAGAATATTATGACATTAGAAATGAGACTTTAAACTAGTGACTGGAAGCAGAAAGTATTCATGACCATGTTTATTAAGGTAATACAGTCTAGGTGAAGTTGGGCCCAAATACATGGACTTCTATGGGGCTATGGGTTTTTTTGAGCCCAATGACAGCGCCACAACAGGCCATTATATGAACTTTCATTTCCTTAGTGGCTTCACAAAATATCTGTCTGACTGCCCCCCTGGCTATAACCCACCGTTTTTTTCATTTTTCATTTTTTTCAAATCCTCAAAAATGATGAAAAACGACGTGCCATAGTATGCCGTACGATATGGGCTATAGCCCACGGTCCAAAATGATGAGAAACGAGGCTAACTTCTTTTTTCAAAATTTCAAAAAACATGGGCTATAACCCACCGTTTTTTTCATTTTTAATTTTTTTCAAATCCTCAAAAATGATGAAAAACGACGTGCCATAGTATGCCGTACGATATGGGCTATAGCCCACGGTCCAAAATGATGAGAAACGAGGCTAACTTTTTTTTTCAAAATTTCAAAAAACATGGGCTATAACCCACCGTTTTTTTCATTTTTCATTTTTTTCAAATCCTCAAAAATGATGAAAAACGGCGTGCCATAGTATGCCGTACGATATGGGCTATAGCCCACGGTCCAAAATGATGAAAAACGAGGCTAACTTTTTTTTTCAAATTTTCAAAAAACATGGGCTATAACCCACCGTTTTTTTCATTTTTCATTTTTTTCAAATCCTCAAAAATGATGAAAAACGACGTGCCATAGTATGCCGTACGATATGGGCTATAGCCCACGGTCCAAAATGATGAGAAACGAGGCTAACTTTTTTTTTCAAAATTTCAAAAAACATGGGCTATAACCCACCGTTTTTTTCATTTTTCATTTTTTTCAAATCCTCAAAAATGATGAAAAACGACGTGCCATAGTATGCCGTACGATATGGGCTATAGCCCACGGTCCAAAATGATGAGAAACGAGGCTAACTTTCTTTTTTCAAAATTTCAAAAAACATGGGCTATAACCCACCGTTTTTTTTCATTTTTCATTTTTTTCAAATCCTCAAAAATGATGAAAAACGACGTGCCATAGTATGCCGTACGATATGGGCTATAGCCCACGGTCCAAAATGATGAGAAACGAGGCTAACTTTTTTTTTCAAAATTTCAAAAAACATGGGCTATAACCCACCGTTTTTTTCATTTTTCATTTTTTTCAAATCCTCAAAAATGATGAAAAACGGCGTGCCATAGTATGCCGTACGATATGGGCTATAGCCCACGGTCCAAAATGATGAAAAACGAGGCTAACTTTTTTTTTCAAATTTTCAAAAAACATGGGCTATAACCCACCGTTTTTTTCATTTTTCATTTTTTTCAAATCCTCAAAAATGATGAAAAACGACGTGCCATAGTATGCCGTACGATATGGGCTATAGCCCACGGTCCAAAATGATGAGAAACGAGGCTAACTTTTTTTTTCAAAATTTCAAAAAACATGGGCTATAACCCACCGTTTTTTTCATTTTTCATTTTTTTCAAATCCTCAAAAATGATGAAAAACGGCGTGCCATAGTATGCCGTACGATATGGGCTATAGCCCACGGTCCAAAATGATGAAAAACGAGGCTAACTTTTTTTTTCAAATTTTCAAAAAACATGGGCTATAACCCACCGTTTTTTTCATTTTTCATTTTTTTCAAATCCTCAAAAATGATGAAAAACGACGTGCCATAGTATGCCGTACGATATGGGCTATAGCCCACGGTCCAAAATGATGAGAAACGAGGCTAACTTTTTTTTTCAAAATTTCAAAAAACATGGGCTATAACCCACCGTTTTTTTCATTTTTCATTTTTTTCAAATCCTCAAAAATGATGAAAAACGACGTGCCATAGTATGCCGTACGATATGGGCTATAGCCCACGGTCCAAAATGATGAGAAACGAGGCTAACTTTTTTTTTCAAAATTTCAAAAAACATGGGCTATAACCCACCGTTTTTTTTCATTTTTCATTTTTTTCAAATCCTCAAAAATGATGAAAAACGACGTGCCATAGTATGCCGTACGATATGGGCTATAGCCCACGGTCCAAAATGATGAGAAACGAGGCTAACTTTTTTTTTCAAAATTTCAAAAAACATGGGCTATAACCCACCGTTTTTTTCATTTTTCATTTTTTTCAAATCCTCAAAAATGATGAAAAACGGCGTGCCATAGTATGCCGTACGATATGGGCTATAGCCCATGGTCCAAAATGATGAAAAACGAGGCTAACTTTTTTTTTCAAATTTTCAAAAAACATGGGCTATAACCCACCGTTTTTTTCATTTTTCATTTTTTTCAAATCCTCAAAAATGATGAAAAACGACGTGCCATAGTATGCCGTACGATATGGGCTATAGCCCACGGTCCAAAATGATGAGAAACGAGGCTAACTTTTTTTTTTTTAATTTAAAAAAACATGGGCTATAACCCACCGTTTTTTTTTTTCATTTTTCATTTTTTTCAAATCCTCAAAAATGATGAAAAACGGCGTGCCATAGTATGCCGTACGATATGGGCTATAGCCCACCGTCCAAAATGATGAGAAACGAGGCTAACTTTTTTTTTCAAAATTTAAAAAAACATGGGCTATAACCCACCGTTTTTTTCATTTTTCATTTTTTTCAAATCCTCAAAAATGATGAAAAACGACGTGCCATAGTATGCCGTACGATATGGGCTATAGCCCACGGTCCAAAATGATGAGAAACGAGGCTAACTTTCTTTTTTCAAAATTTCAAAAAACATGGGCTATAACCCACCGTTTTTTTTCATTTTTCATTTTTTTCAAATCCTCAAAAATGATGAAAAACGACGTGCCATAGTATGCCGTACGATATGGGCTATAGCCCACGGTCCAAAATGATGAGAAACGAGGCTAACTTTTTTTTTCAAAATTTCAAAAAACATGGGCTATAACCCACCGTTTTTTTCATTTTTCATTTTTTTCAAATCCTCAAAAATGATGAAAAACGGCGTGCCATAGTATGCCGTACGATATGGGCTATAGCCCACGGTCCAAAATGATGAAAAACGAGGCTAACTTTTTTTTTCAAATTTTCAAAAAACATGGGCTATAACCCACCGTTTTTTTCATTTTTCATTTTTTTCAAATCCTCAAAAATGATGAAAAACGACGTGCCATAGTATGCCGTACGATATGGGCTATAGCCCACGGTCCAAAATGATGAGAAACGAGGCTAACTTTTTTTTTCAAAATTTCAAAAAACATGGGCTATAACCCACCGTTTTTTTTTTTCATTTTTCATTTTTTTCAAATCCTCAAAAATGATGAAAAACGGTGTGCCATAGTATGCCGTACGATATGGGCTATAGCCCACCGTCCAAAATGATGAGAAACGAGGCTAACTTTTTTTTTCAAAATTTAAAAAAACATGGGCTATAACCCACCGTTTTTTTCATTTTTCATTTTTTTCAAATCCTCAAAAATGATGAAAAACGGCGTGCCATAGTATGCCGTACGATATGGGCTATAGCCCACGGTCCAAAATGATGAGAAACGAGGCTAACTTTTTTTTTTTTAATTTAAAAAAACATGGGCTATAACCCACCGTTTTTTTCATTTTTCATTTTTTTCAAATCCTCAAAAATGATGAAAAACGGCGTGCCATAGTATGCCGTACGATATGGGCTATAGCCCACGGTCCAAAATGATGAAAAACGAGGCTAACTTTTTTTTTCAAATTTTCAAAAAACATGGGCTATAACCCACCGTTTTTTTCATTTTTCATTTTTTTCAAATCCTCAAAAATGATGAAAAACGACGTGCCATAGTATGCCGTACGATATGGGCTATAGCCCACGGTCCAAAATGATGAGAAACGAGGCTAACTTTTTTTTTCAAAATTTCAAAAAACATGGGCTATAACCCACCGTTTTTTTCATTTTTCATTTTTTTCAAATCCTCAAAAATGATGAAAAACGACGTGCCATAGTATGCCGTACGATATGGGCTATAGCCCACGGTCCAAAATGATGAGAAACGAGGCTAACTTTTTTTTTCAAAATTTCAAAAAACATGGGCTATAACCCACCGTTTTTTTCATTTTTCATTTTTTTCAAATCCTCAAAAATGATGAAAAACGACGTGCCATAGTATGCCGTACGATATGGGCTATAGCCCACGGTCCAAAATGATGAGAAACGAGGCTAACTTTTTTTTTTCAAAATTTCAAAAAACATGGGCTATAACCCACCGTTTTTTTCATTTTTCATTTTTTTCAAATCCTCAAAAATGATGAAAAACGGCGTGCCATAGTATGCCGTACGATATGGGCTATAGCCCATGGTCCAAAATGATGAAAAACGAGGCTAACTTTTTTTTTCAAATTTTCAAAAAACATGGGCTATAACCCACCGTTTTTTTCATTTTTCATTTTTTTCAAATCCTCAAAAATGATGAAAAACGACGTGCCATAGTATGCCGTACGATATGGGCTATAGCCCACGGTCCAAAATGATGAGAAACGAGGCTAACTTTTTTTTTTTAAATTTCAAAAAACATGGGCTATAACCCACCGTTTTTTTTTTTCATTTTTCATTTTTTTCAAATCCTCAAAAATGATGAAAAACGGCGTGCCATAGTATGCCGTACGATATGGGCTATAGCCCACCGTCCAAAATGATGAGAAACGAGGCTAACTTTTTTTTTCAAAATTTAAAAAAACATGGGCTATAACCCACCGTTTTTTTCATTTTTCATTTTTTTCAAATCCTCAAAAATGATGAAAAACGGCGTGCCATAGTATGCCGTACGATATGGGCTATAGCCCACGGTCCAAAATGATGAGAAACGAGGCTAACTTTTTTTTTTTTTATTTAAAAAAACATGGGCTATAACACACCGTTTTTTTCATTTTTCATTTTTTTCAAATCCTCAAAAATGATGAAAAACGGCGCGCTATAGTATGCCGTACGCCCCGTACCATATAGGCTATAGCCATGTGCTCATGTACCCCCTGTCTATTAGGTCAGAAAAGTAATATTTAAACAGTAAATAAGACATTTTTGGCGAATGCAATGTAGTCTATATGTTTTGTGGGAGTGTGCAGGTTTTATTTTGCATAGAGAGATGTGTGGTGGAAGTGTGGTTTGGTCGGAGATAGAGCACGAATGAACGGCCATGTGCTCATTTAAATCAATCAATCAATAGATTTAGTTAAGCATACTGGCATTTCTTCGTAAATACATACTGTAGGCTAATGGACATAGTCCATTCAGTCTCCATAACAATGACAAAATGATTTTACTGTATGCTATAAAGAAAAAAGGTTTGTATGCAAAAGTAGTAGTAGTGCAGTGTTTAAACTTTGTAACCAATAAAAAATAACTATTGTAGACCATAAAACATTGATCTCATTTGAGGATGGATGTATGGAACTGTGTGTGCTGGTGCCTCCTTGTGGCACAGCTGAGTAACATATTAGTGGATGTCAGCTAATATTGTTACATCAATGTTTGCAAAGAAACACCGTTTGTTGTGTCTGTATCAATAAAAGGTGTTTTTATTTTTTATCAACTTTGTAGAATGTAATTTCATGTATAAATCCATCCTGTGTGTGTGTGTGTATGTATGATGTGATTGTGAAGGTTTTACAATAATGTTAAGCGTTATAATAACAAAGTGAGATCAAGGTTCTTTATTAGTTGTATACTGTAGATTGCAGTCTCACACACACTGTGTACATTTTTTTCAAATCCTCAAAATGATGAAAAACGGCACGCTATAGTATGCCGTACGATATGGGCTATAGCCCATGGTCCAAAATGATGAGAAACGAGGCTAACTTTTTTTTTCAAAATTTCAAAAAACATGGGCTATAACCCACCGTTTTTGGTGGGTTTTTTGGTGGGACCAGAGCTCCCTGCATTAGGGCTATGGACCAGAGCTCCCTGCATTAGGGCTATGGCTGAGAGGCTAAATGTCATCAAATGGTGGTCCGTGGCTCAGATGCAGAATACATAAATAAAGGACCACCTATAATATGAACCTGTTCTAGACATTTAAAGAGTCAAAAGCAGACGGGTTGTATTTCAGGTTTTTAATCAGCATGAATGAATCTAGACAAACAGAAACAACCAATAGGCTACAGTTATATTCATTCAACCCACTTTATTAAATTGAACAAAAAGCTAAACTTTAAACGTCACCAAAACACAAAACACTTTGTGAAAAAATGTCATTTTTATTGAGCGATTTTCTTTGCAAAAAGAGGCAAAATCTGCTTTTCAAAGATCACTGAAACGCACAGAGCTGGTTAGAAAACCCGTAACGGATCAATATGGACACAGAGTTGGTTAGAAAACCCGGAGCGGATCATATGGACAGTCTTACCTACTGAACCAACGAGACCACTCGCCCAAAACAACCGACCAATCAGGTACAGGTGACCCCCCGAGACACCCCCCCCCCCCCAAAAACAACCGACCAATCAGGTACACGAGACCCCCCAAAACAACCAACCAAGAAGTTACACGAGACCACCCCCCCCAAAATACTTTAATTCATAAATTAAATGTTTTACATTCAAGCCTCAAAAAAAACAAACTTCGTTTAGTTTAGTTTCTCCATTTCCATTTTCTTTTTTATTTACAAAAAAGTCAAACCTGAAAAAAAGTCATCAAGGTTTTTAGTCCAAAAATACTAGAATGTATTTATTTTGATGTATTTTTTGTTCTGAGGAAAAAAAAAACTCAGATTAAAAAAATATTTTCTTTTTTTTCTTCTTCCAACGAAAAAAACAAAAAACAAAGATGGCACAACAGGAAACAGGAGGCTGGTTTCCTGTTAAAGTCCCGCCTCCTCCGCCGCCGCCTCCTCCTCCTCTTCCTCCTCCTCCTCCACTATTTCCTGTTTGATCTCCTTAACCCCGCCCCCTTCTTCCTCCGCCTCCGCTTCCTCTTCCTGCTTGCCGGCGAACTGGCAGGAAGAGGGGGGCGTGTCTTCCTGTTTGAAGGCGGACAGAGGATGCTGATTGGAGGCTGTGCTGGGGGAGGGCGTGGCTTCCCCGAACGAACAGGTCTGGAAAACATTGTTCAAAATTGTTGTAATTATTCAACAGATTTAAAACATTACTGAAAATATCCCTGGTACAACATTTTGTTCAGATGGGGGTCCGCAGCCAAATACAGATAATTCTGGGGGTCCTTGACATGAAAAAGGTTGAGCACCACCGATATAGAAACATGCGATCTTCAGAAAACTATCAGGATTTAGAAGCCTTGTTTTAATCGACCTCAGTCCAAAATGGGTTAAAATATATATTTATTTGCTATGTACACACTACACAGTCTGTTTGTTGCCTCTCGCAATGTTCAAATACTTCCGTCGTACAGTCTGGAGCGAAGGAAGCTCTGATCATGAGTCAAATATAAATGCTTCCGTCATACAGTCTGGAGCAAAGGAAGCTCTGATCATGAGTCAAATATAAATGCTTCCGTCATACAGTCTGGAGCAACGGAAGCTCTGATCATGAGTAAAATATAAATGCTTCCGTCATACAGTCTGGAGCAACGGAATCTCTGATCATGAGTAAAATATAAATGCTTCCGTCATACAGTCTGGAGCAACGGAAGCTCTGATCATGAGTAAAATATAAATGCTTCCGTCATACAGTCTGGAGCAACGGAAGCTCTGATCATGAGTAAAATATAAATGCTTCCGTCATACAGTCTGGAGCAACGGAATCTCTGATCATGAGTAAAATATAAATGCTTCCGTCATACAGTCTGGAGCAACGGAAGCTCTGATCATGAGTAAAATATAAATGCTTCCGTCATACAGTCTGGAGCAACGGAATCTCTGATCATGAGTAAAATATAAATGCTTCCGTCATACAGTCTGGAGCAACGGAAGCTCTGATCATGAGTAAAATATAAATGCTTCTGTCATACAGTCTGGAGCAATGGAAGCTCTGATCATGAGTCAAATATAAATGCTTCCGTCGTACAGTCTGGAGCAACGGAAGCTCTGATCATGAGTCAAATATAAATGCTTCCGTCATACAGTCTGGAGCAACGGAAGCTCTGATCACGTGTAAAATATAAATGCTTCCGTCATACACTCTGGAGCAACGGAAGCTCTGATCATGAGTAAAATATAAATGCTTCCGTCATACAGTCTGGAGCAACGGAAGCTCAGATCATGAGTAAAATATAAATGCTTCCGTCATACAGTCTGGAGCAACGGAAGCTCTGATCATGAGTAAAATATAAATGCTTCCGTCATACAGTCTGGAGCAACGGAATCTCTGATCATGAGTCAAATATAAATGCTTCCGTCATACAGTCTGGAGCAACGGAAGCTCTGATCATGAGTAAAATATAAATGCTTCTGTCATACAGTCTGGAGCAATGGAAGCTCTGATCATGAGTCAAATATAAATGCTTCCGTCGTACAGTCTGGAGCAACGGAAGCTCTGATCATGAGTAAAATATAAATGCTTCCGTCATACAGTCTGGAGCAACGGAAGCTCTGATCATGAGTAAAATATAAAGCGAAAGTGGAGCCTCCTCCCCACTTCCATTTTGTCTTTACAGTCGTGCAACTTTATCCTGTGTGTAGTCGTGTAGAAGTGTGTACTTGTCGTGTAGAAGTGTGTACTTGTCGTGTACTTACATTCTTATAATCTTCATAACAGGAAGGATGATACGTCTGTGGACACAAAAAAAAGATCACGTCACACACCGCTCTCTGTGTGTGTGTGTGTGTGTGTGTGTGTGTGTGTGTGTTGTGTGTGCGCGCACGTGCATGCGTGTGAGACAGCTAATGTTATACTTTAGCTGTTGAAAAATAGCACATCTACAAGCTCATAGCTCATATTCTTTCAGAGCAAACATTTTTAACTAAAATCTTTCCTTCTGGGAGGGGTATCCCTGGAACCACATATTTTCAGATGGGGTCGGCGGACAATTACAGATAATTTTGGGGGTCCTTGACATGAAAATGTTTGAGAACCACTGATATAGAAACATCAGTTTTTCAGAAAACTTTAGAAGGTATTTGTAGAATCGTCCTCAGGTCAGAATGGGTTAAAAAAAACCGACTGGACTGTTTCTCTACACAGTTCACCCTCTTCTCGTTCAGACGCCTCAGAGACCGTCTAGTCCACTCAAGGTTCAAGGTTAGCTTTATTGTCCCTTGCGGGAAATTGGTTCGCAGCCAGATCATAGTAAAAATACACACATAACAACATCCAATGCAAGACCAAGATCTAAGAACAGAGAATTCATGACGTTCAATAGTAGCAAAAGTCAGCTAAAGTGCATCAGTGGGCAGTATGTGTACAAATAGGCAAGAATTAAGTGCTATTTGCTGTTCGGCAGTTGAATAGCAGCCGGGAAAAAAGGATAGTTTGAACCGATTAGTCTTTGTGGTGGAGAGCACCCTCAGACCACTCGGACACGAGTAGTGATTTATCAACCGTGCGTACGCCAAAATATGGGTGCACGCCGAAATTGCCGACATTTTCGACATTTACCATTTCCGGCAAAGCTTGAAATTGAACTTGACAACGTTCAAAACCCACGTCTGCTCGGCAGCTGGCTTACGCTGTTTTTCTGTCGTACACAAGCGGAGCAGCCTTGTCTGAACTGCTGACATGCTGTCACAGGCATCTAAACATATGTTTTCAATCCTAAAATGTTAATATAAAACAGTATGTGTATGTAAAAAACAAAAGAGAGATTTCCAACTTTACAAGTAATTAAAATCGCACGATTAAAAACAATATAACATGTTTACAATGTATTAGTTTGTGCTTAATCAAACTGCTTTACTGGCCTTGTTATGCAAGCGCACTTGTGAGATGATTTTGGAGCGCATGCGGTGATGCGGCATATGTGATTATGATATTATAAAAAAAAGGCATAAATGGACTGCACACCTTTATTTCCAAGTGACAATGACAAGCATACAGCTTGCCTATTTGTAGTAAGTACTAGCAGGCTATAGGCGTAAGGGGCTTAATCATTCACCATTTAAATAAGTGCTTAGACAGGTTTTGACAGTTTTGACAGTTCAGATAAAAGCGAGATCATTTTCGGGGGTCGGGAGGACGGGACCGCGGCGTGCGTCGCCAACACATACCAGCACACATGCAAGCGGCAAGCCTTCATCCATATGTTTATGATTCGTTCATCAATGATCAAATCACTACATAAACGTTGATTATGACTGCCTTGACGACATGATAGCCTATCATGCAGGCATCACTGAGTCACCCACAGGACTTTAATATCACAGCAGTGCGCAGTATCACCCCTTCGCCGTGCACTGCGCACAAATGGGTAAAATATATATCGGCCAGCCTACAAACTAATTCCATTCATGGCGATGCGATGTCGATGTACGTGTCATGTAGGTGCGTGCGTGGACACGACAGCAAGGCAAGCGAGGTGAGAGGGAAACAGACAGGGTAGGCCTACAACTTTATTTAATTCATGCAGGTGTTCGTTCTTTATTTATTTAACAAGACACCAGTTAGTTGGGCTTGCAAGTTGCGTGTGCTTCTGTGTGTGTGTGTGTGTGTGTGTGTGTGTGTGTGTGAGAGAGAGGTGGGTGAGGCGGGCAGCAAGGCACGGGAGAAACCTTTTTTCCATGGTTTCCATGGTTCCCACAGGTCGTATTTCATGTGTTCAGTCGCAAAAACGAGGGCGAGGCTTGATTTCATAGGGCGTGCCAGATAGATTTCAGCCGTCACATTTATGAACGTCAGAACGAAATTAAGGAAGGATCAGCTGTTTGCGATCACTTTATAAATGCCGTGGCGACGTGGGTGTACTACAAAACCTGCACTCGAATCTGTGGCAGATTTTACACTCGATTGATAAATGAGGGCCAATGTGTGTGTGTGTGTGTGTGTGTGTGTGTGTGTGATGAGTGGTAGGGGCATCGCCCCTACCACTCATCATGAAGCTGGAGGCAGTCGGAGTAATGGCATTAGCCAAAGTACAACACTTATTCTCCAATGTTCCACGAAAGTCACTACGTGATTTGACTGACAAAACTGTACAGTTAGTGAGACAATGGACTGGCCTAACACACACACACACACAACACGTGACATTATATTCCACAGTAAAGGTGAGGGTGGTCCCCAATTTTGAATGGGTTTATATTGCTTCGCGTCTCTCTCATCTGTTTTATGCTGAACAATGATGACCAGTATGTGAGAAGGCTTGCTCGTTCTTCTCTTTTTTTGGACCTAAAAAGACGCAAGGTCCCCCTGGAGTGTGGTTCGGACTCTAGCTTCCTGGGCTTCAAGAGGAAACCCAATGGAAAGCTGGACAGTCGCTCTCCTGGCTTTGGTGTGTGTGTGGTCGGACTGGCCAGACCTAAATGACATGTGCTGCTGGGCTGACGTTACCCTGGAGCGGGTAGGGTCTAACTCTGAGGCAGAATGTAATATCTGACCCCAGTATCTCTGTCAGAGCGACTATGACTGTGTGTGGGAACGGAGCATCAACTTCCACTGACTAATGCCCGAGGTCGCCTCCTATGGGCGCAACAACAAAGACAGCGACAACATTGGACTGAGTTGAGATTCCTGCTGCGGACCATTCTGTCTCTAACTCTGTGTTCAACAATGTTGCCATTGATGAGTGCATTGTTGTTTTTACTTTGACAGCGAGATTACAGGTTCTACCTTCTAAACTTAATCTCTCCATCTGGTTTCCAGGCAATCATGCTCCTCACTGTATCCATCATGGCCATGAACAAATAGCTGAAACCATGTCTTAAATGGTTGCCATGTTTACAGGGGCCTTTACATATGTAGGCATGACAGAATAGTGGATTTTATATCGAAAGACATCTCTTCCATTTTCAGGTCCTCCATCATGCTTTATAAGCATTCTACTGTGAAGCCGAGGATGTTAAACCTGTGTAATGATGATTCTGTGTTCTCTAACATTTCAGCTAACACCCCTGATGTCATTGTTGTAAATGAAAACTATAGAGAGGTGTTCATTCTACAGCCCGGAACAAGCCTTTCTAAACAAAGTGCTGAAGTATCAGCAGCTAGTGCAGACCATCTCACAGCTAGGCTACAGATTTGATCTTTGGCAGCCTAGGGCATGTGCATAAGTTGAGGGGCTTACAAATGGCCGGCCTTTCCAAAAGGAGAACCAAGCAGTTAGCTCAGAGGTATTGCTCAGTTTCAGCCATTATAGGAAGCCGCTCAATTTGGAGGAGGCGTTGTTTCCTTTATCCATGATTTAGGTCTGCTGCCCTGTGTCAGCTGTCAGCTGTACTGTATGTAACGATGCTGTCCTGTGTCTGACATGTCAGCTGTACTGTATGTAACGATGCTGCCCTGTGTCCGACATGTCAGCTGTACTGTATGTAACGATGCTGTCCTGTGTCCGACATGTCAGCTGTACTGTATGTAACGATGCTGTCCTGTGTCCGACATGTCAGCTGTACTGTATGTAACGATGCCGCCCTGTGTCCGACATGTCAACTGTACTGTATGTAACCATGCTTTGCCGTCCATGCACGTTGTAACTGGCTGCTCTCCCACTGTCAAACTGCACTGGCAGTGTTTATGTCCTTTGTACAGTAACAAGGTATTCCTGTACTTCTCATTATGTGGACATAAATAAACATTTCAAATATGTGTGCGTGCGTGTGTGTGTGCGTGCACCTACCTTGTCATCCACTCTGATAGCGTTCTTCAGATGCCACTCCTCCTCCTCTTCCTCCCAGTACATCTCAAAGGGCTCTGCACAGATCTCACACGACTACACACACACACACACACAGTATCAGCAGCGGCCTTAACACAACCGATGGACCCACTTTGACTGTTAGACCTAGAATCACCAATCAATGTTCTCATCAAGATCATTGAACCAGTTGGACATTTACACATTCTGTCTCTTACTGTATCAATTACTGTCTCATACCATCACTGGACATTTACACATTCTGTCTCTTACTGTATCTTACTGTATCTATTACTGTCTCATACCATCACTGGACATTTACACATTCTGTCTCTTACTGTATTCATTACTGTCTCATACCATCACTGGACATTTAACACATTCTGTCTCTAGAGCGTTGCAGTCCCGCCCCCTGTCATGACGACGCCTGGCCCAGGAAATAATTCCCAATGCATTTTTCCCATAGACATTTCAAAACGTATTTATTTAAAGACCTTTTAATTAAGCGTCGTACGAAGCCAACTCGAGTCGTGACAAATCATGACAACAAACCAGGGAGGGCAGTCAGACAGATATTTAGTGAAGCCACTAAGGAAATCGGGACTTCCTGAAAGTTCATATAATGGACTGTTGTTTTTGGGCCCAACTTCACCTAGACTGTATTACCTTAATAAACATGGTCATGAATACTTTCTGCTTCCAGTCACTAGTTTAAAGTCTCATTTCTCATGTCATAATATTCTTTTTGGAAAGTTATGGTCCCATTTATTAAAAAAATGACCATAAAGTCGCGTATGTTCTGAGGGGCGTGGCTACCGTTACAGTCTATGAACGGAAGCCACCCCCTGTTCGAGTCAAAATAAAAACCAACGAAGAGTAAGGGGGGGGGGAAGTCCCGCCTCGTTGTCTGGGCCAGCCAACTGGCCAGCTGGGCCCAAACGGATCTAGAAATATGGCGACTTACAGTTTAAGGAATTACAGGCTTCATTTTACGTCCATGTTAGACCCGTGGAACGCTTTGTCCATATTCTTTACAGTCTATGCAACAAACACAATATTTTGGACCAAACCAAATAATTACAAAGAAAATAAAAGAAAATAAAAAGTGTTTTTTTTCTCCTCTCTGTTATAAAGTCCCTCGTCCACCACGTCCGTGGCAGCCTCGACGGAGCTGACGGGGTCTTTCTGTTTGGAGGTTAGTACTACAGTATAAATACAGTAGTATTAACGTTAGTACTACAGTATAAATATAGATATAAAGTACCTCGTCCACCACGTCCGTGGCAGCCTTGACGGAGCTGACGGGGTCTTTCTGCTTGGACGCCTCCTGAGTCTTCTGGACTTCCTCCTCGTTCACCTTCTCAAAGAACAGACTCTTGGAGCGTTCCTCCAGGTCGGCCACCTCCTCGAACTCGATCCAGTCCTGAACACGGTACAGAAAAACAATACGTTATTTAACTCGATCCAGTCCTGATTGAACACGGTACAGAAAAACAATACGTTATTTAACTCGATCCAGTCCTGAACACGGTACAGAAAAACAATAGGTTATTTAACTCGATCCAGTCCTGATTGAACACGGTACAGAAAAACAATAGGTTATTTAACTCGATCCAGTCCTGATTGAACACGGTACAGAAAAACAATACGTTATTTAACTCCCCTTTTGGTGTTGGCATTATGTGTTATGCTTTAGCTATTGTTGAAAAAAATTGCAGATCTACAAGCTCATAGCACGCCACCGAGTGGCGCGCTATGAGCTTGTAGGTCTGCTATTTTTGAAAAAAGAGCGACTGACATAGAAACATAGCTTTTTCAGAAAACTGTCAGGATGTAGATTTTTAGAATCTGATCTCGGGTCAAAAACAATACCGTGTGTGTGTGTGTGCGTGCTGTGTGTGTGACTGTGTGTGTGCGTGCGCCGTGCGGTGTGTGTGCGTGCGGTGTGTGTGTGTGCGGTGTGTGTGTGCGGTGTGTGTGCGTGCGGTGTGTGTGTGCGTGCGGTGTGTGTGTGTGTGTGTGCGTGCGGTGTGTGTGTGTGCGTGCGGTGTGTGTGTGTGTGTGTGTGCGTGCGGTGTGTGTGCGTGCGGTGTGTGTGTGCGTGCGGTGTGTGTGTGTGTGTGTGTGCGGTGTGTGCGTGCGGTGTGTGTGTGTGCGTGCGGTGTGTGTGTGCGGTGTGTGTGTGTGTGTGCGTGCGGTGTGTGTGTGCGTGCGGTGTGTGTGTGCGGTGTGTGTGTGTGTGTGCGGTGTGTGTGTGCGTGCGGTGTGTGTGTGTGTGTGTGTGCGTGCGGTGTGTGTGTGCGTGCGGTGTGTGTGTGCGGTGTGTGTGTGTGTGTGCGGTGTGTGCGTACCGTCAGGCTGTAGTACCACCTCCTGTGGGTGACCTTACGGCTGACGTCCTTCTCGGAGCGGTTGTGTCTGTAGTGCCAGTCCAGATGGTCGGCGTAGACATCGGTCTGAGACGCCGTGAACCTCATCCCGCACGAGTAGCACTGGATCCCTGTGTACAGCTTCACCACCACGGGCTCGTAGCGCCTGGCACGCACACACACACACACACACACACACGCACACACACACACACACACACACACAGTTAGACCTGAGGACGATTCTACAAATGCTTTCTACAGTTTTCTGAAAAACCGTCAGTCAGTGGTTCTCTAACTATTTCATGTCAAGGACCCCCAGAATTATCTGCATTTGGCCGCGGACCCCCATCTGAAGATACGTAGTTCCAGGAACCCTCCCAGAATGTCATTGTCAAAGTATTTGTATACTATGTGCAGTGAAAATAAATTGAATCTAATCTAATCTAGAAGAAGCAAAGATTTGAGTTTAAAAAATGTTCGCTCTGAAAGAATATACATTAAAAGATTTGCACTACATTTTCACGATTTTTCAAAAATAGCAAGACCTACAAGCTCATAGCGCGGCACTCGGTGCCGCGCTATGAGCTTGTAGATCTGCTATTTTTCAACAGCTTAAGCATAACATAACGCTTCTGGGTTCCCGCCCCCGGAGATGGGTTTAAAGGAAGTGATGTCATACTAACTGTTTGATGTTAACTCATTCATTAGTCTCACGTTGCCAGACTGTTGCCTCTCGCAATGTTCAAATGCTTCCTGTCGTACAGTCTGGAGCAACGGAAGCTCTGATCATGAGTCTAATATAAATGCTTCCTGTCGTACAGGAAGCTCTGATCATGAGTAAAATATAAATGCTTCTATCATACAGTCTGGAGCAACGGAAGCTCTGATCATGAGTAAAATATAAATGCTTCCTGTCGTACAGGAAGCTCTGATCATGAGTAAAATATAAATGCTTACTGTTTAAGGTCGTCCATGTTAAAGGAAGTGATGTCGGGGATGTTGTCGTCTAGCTCCTCCTCTTCCTCCTCCTCTTCCTCCACTGGAGCCGACGGAGAAGGATCTGGAACACAAAGGTCAAAGGTCAGAGGTCAAAGGTCAGCGTTAGGCCCTGTACACACATAGCAAACAAACATGCTGTCTGTGTTTCATGGCCGCCTCAATGCTTTTCCAATGGAAGTCACGTGGTTTGACCAAACACTTGTGTGTGATGGGGGGGAGGGGGGCAATACATAAATATATCCCATACAATCAGTCCAGGGCTGCTGCTCTGTCTCTCTGTGACATCATATGAAAGAGTGACCCAGGCCTGCCAGGTCTCACCCTTTGAGAGTGAGAGTCACACCATTGGACTTTTTACCTCGTCGCAACACGCCACACATGGGGCATAAAATGTGCCAAAAAAAGCCACGCCAGATCTATTGTCTCAGCGGCTCCATTGTCTCCGCGGCTCTGTCGCGTAATAACTTGCGCCCATGTGTGCGTCCTCAGAAACGGTAAAGTAGCCGATCTGCATACACTGACACCGAGCAAGACAGGTCAGGAACGCCCCAAAAAACGTCACATCCGGTTTTAGCCCGGGGTAAGAATGTTCTATGGCTGCCAATGCAACTCGGTCCAATCCTTAACCCATTCTGACCGGGCACCCATTTTGGTGTTGGCATCATGTTATGCTTTAGCTATTGAAAAATAGCAGATCTACAAGCTCATATCGCGCCACCGAGTGGCGCGATACGAGCTTGTAGGTCTGCTATTTTTGAAAAATCGAAGAACGACTGACATTTTTCTAGAATCTGATCTCAGGTCAGAATGGGTTAATCACATACGGACAAACATCCATGCCGATAATATCTAACATGGAGGTATACGTGTGCCTTTGTCCACGGGGCAACAGATCTTTCAACGTATGGCATTAAAATACGTGTGATAATAATCGCTACTCTGCGCAATGTTGTTTTGAAAATGCCGCAAATTGCACTGCAGTGAACGAGAGCAAATCACAACTTCCCCCGGGGGGGGTGGGGGGGGGGGGCGGAGTCAAGGGCTTGACGCGCCTCGGTGTCAGTGTATGAGAGAATGCAGCGCTGTTAACCCATTCTGAACGGGAACCCATTTTGGTGTCAGCATCATGTTATGCTTTAGCCGTTGAAAAATAGCAGACCTACAAGCTCGTAGCGCGCCACCGAGTGGCGCGCTACGAGCTTGTAGGTCTGCTATTTTTGAATAATCGAAGAACGACTGACATTTTTAGAATCTGATCTCAGGTCAGAATGGGTTAATCAGACCCAGTGTGTGTCCAGTGGAAACCTCGTATGAATCTGATCTCAGGTCAGAATGGGTTAATCAGACCAGTGTGTGTCCAGTGGAAACCTTGTATGAATCTGATCTCAGGACAGAATGGGTTAAATGCAGTAGGAGGGTAACCAGTGGACCACCAACCCATCAGCAGGTCCCTGACTAGACTGTGACGCATGGAGGACCACCAACCCATCAGCAGGTCCCTGACTAGACTGTGACGCATGGAGGACCACCAACCCATCAGCAGGTCCCTGACTAGACTGTGACGCATGGAGGACCACCAACCCATCAGCAGGTCCCTGACTAGACTGTGACGCATGGAGGACCACCAACCCATCAGCAGGTCCCTGACTAGACTGTGACGCATGGAGGACCACCAACCCATCAGCAGGTCCCTGACTAGACTGTGACGCATGGAGGACCACCAACCCATCAGCAGGTCCCTGACTAGACTGTGACGCATGGCAATGAGCCACGCTGAGTATAGTAGTGACATCATGGAAGACAACAGCCTCCACAACAAGTGAGTATCTCTCTTCCATCTCTGGTGTGTTGTGTCTCTTGTGCGAGAGGAACGGTGCCATTATAGGGGCAAAGTTGAGTCCTCTGTGGCAGCAGTGGCCGAACGGTTTGCGGAGCGGTCTTGATATCGGAAGGTCGCTAGTTCGTTTCCCCGGACCGGCACGTTAAAATGACCACCGCTGAAGTGCCCTTGGACAAGGCATTGAACCCCTACCATGAAATGTTCTATGAGTAGGGCCTGGCTGTAAACAAGTTCTTGAGCTTAGTCCAGTTACCCTGGGTAAACATGGTACCTTTCCTTTTTGTGTGTGTGTGTGTGTGTGTGTGTGTGTGTGTGTGTGTGTGTGTGTGTGTGTGTGTGTGTGTACGTGCACTCACCCGTGCTCCCAGCTGTGTGTGTGGGGGGCGCGGCAGCGGGGATGATTCCAGTGTTGATCAGTTTAGTGAGAAGTTCATTCACGTCCATCTGACCGAAGTGACTGTCTGGAGCCACCGGGGGTGCCACTGAGAACACATTAAGATATACTGAAGTGATTGTCTGGAGCCACCGGGGGGCGCAATAATAATAATACCAATACTGATAATAATAATAACAATAGTAATAATAGTAATAAGTTACCTGTCTGGGGGAAAGGCACAGTGTTCTGAGGCAGGAAGGCCTGAGTCATGTTAGGTACCATGTTGACCTGGAACACAACAACAAAGAATGTTTAGTCATGTTTAGTTTAGTACAGGTAGAGGTTTAGTTTAGTACAGGTAGAGGTTTAGTTTAGTACAGGTAGATGTTTACTTTAGTACAGGTAGAGGTTTAGTTTAGTACAGGTAGATGTTTACTTTAGTACAGGTAGAGGTTTAGTTTAGTACAGGTAGAGGTTTAGTTTAGTACAGGTAGATGTTTAGTTTAGTACAGGTAGATGTTTACTTTAGTACAGGTAGAGGTTTAGTTTAGTACAGGTAGATGTTTAGTTTAGTACAGGTAGATGTTTACTTTAGTACAGGTAGAGGTTTAGTTTAGTACAGGTAGAGGTTTAGTTTAGTACAGGTAGATGTTTAGTTTAGTACAGGTAGATGTTTAGTTTAGTACAGGTAGATGTTTAGTTTAACGGTTTAGGATAAAACTGTTTGAGACAGACAGGCTGACAGGTACCTGCTGGGGGGGTCCAGGGTTGTAGAATCCAGGTCCAGTGGGGCCAGGGAAGGGTTGGTACTGGAGTCCCGGCATGGAGCTGAAGGGACCCGGGCCGGGCCCACCCATGGGAGGACCGCCCATGGGTCCACCCATGGGACCCATGGGGGGTCCAGAGGGGAATCTGGGCGGAGGTTGTTCAAAGTGCATGACCATTGGCTGATGGAAGGGCTGTTGAAACCAGGAGGATGTTAGGAGACGGTTTGACGTTACTGTGTGTGAGCTAGCTAGCTAACGTTAGCTATGGTTTTTGTCTTTTAACCTGTAGCACTAGCTAGCTATACTCAGGCAAATATTGAAGTTATTAAAAAAGAGGCTCCATCATTGCCGTAGGGAAAAAATAAATATATAATTCTATATATATGACAGATAGAAGAGACCTACCTGCTGTTGGTGATTGGCCATGTCGAACCTCAGTCCCGGCCCTGCCATTGGTCCAGGCTGACCCGGTCCCTCAAACATCATTGGTCCAGGCTGACCCGGTCCCTCAAACCTCATTGGCTGAGGCTGATTTGGGGCCTCAAACCTCATTGGCTGAGGCTGATTTGGGGCCTCAAACCTCATTGGCCCAGGCTGATTTGGGGCCTCAAACCTCATTGGCTGAGGCTGATTTGGGGGATCAAACCTCATTGGCCCAGGCTGACCTGGTCCATCGAACCTCATTGGCTGATTGGGCCCCTCAAACCTCATTGGTCCGGGGTGATTGGGCCCCTCAAACCTCATTGGTCCGGGCTGCACGGGTCCATCGAACCTAATTGGTCCAGGCCCCATGTGGGCGGGCCCGTCAAAGCGCTGCATGGGGGGGCGGTGCTGCTGGAAGCGTCTCATTGGTCCGTCAAAGTGCTCGTCAAACCGCCGGGGCTGCTGCTGTCCAACGAGAGGACGGGGCGGTCCGTCAAAGCCTCTCATTGGCCCGTGGTGGTGGGGGAGGGGCTCGTCGAACCTCCCTCCCCCTCCCCCTCCTCCTCCTTGCTGGGGGGGGTGTGACGGCCCGTTGTCATAGTGATGGGCAGGGGGGCGTGGCCTGGGGGGGAGGGGGGTGTGGGGGACGACCGGAGGGGAGGAGCCTCGAACCTGCACAACCAATCAGAATCATCAGTATCAGCCTTATATTTATTGATGCATAGGACGTGTGTAGTTATAGGACGCCACCTTGACATATATGCCCTTATAAGGACAAGGTTCAAGGTTCAAGTTTATTTAGTGTCCCCGAAGGGCAAATTGTGTTGCAGCAAAGACAGTACATTAAACAAAGAATGAATCAGTTCACATAGCAGATACCAGAGTACAGAGGTGCACACAACCATTAAAGTGCGTTATAGTGCTATGCGATGGGTCATAAAAGTGCATGTGCATAGACATTAGGCACGAGATAATACAGTAAAAAGTGCTCATCATAAGGTTATATCCTCGGTCTACCCACAGCAGCATTCAGTGTGTGAATAGAGAGACCGGGACAAAGGAATGTTTGTGCCTGTTTTTTGTGGCAGAATAAGGGGCTCGCAAGCGAAGGCCGGATGGGAGAAGGATGTACTCTCCGTGTAGAGGCTGAGCAGCATCAGATCGGATACACAGGGCTTTGTTAAGTAACTGTTTCTTAAAGATCTGGTCTAGGCCGTTCATTTGTGAGCCAATGATTTTTGAGGCCACTTTTACAATTTTCCCTAGGGAATTTTTGTCTCTGATGCAGAGATTGCCATACCAACAGATAATGGAGAAAGAAATGACGGACTCGATGTAGGCACTGTAAAACACTTTCATCAGAGTCTTGTCAACATTGAGGCAGTACAGGCGTTGTTGACCTTTTTTATGCATCACATTCACATCAGTATTTAGGTCGAATTTCACGACGTTACCTTGAGGATGGAGCGAGGTAGAGGAGCAGGAGGAAGAGGCGTGGCCTCCATCATGTCAGGGTGAGGATGATGATGGTGGTGGTGATGGTGAGGAAGGTGAGGAAGGCTGGCCGACGTCTCCATGTCGTCAGAGTGGACGCTGTTGGGGCTCTCGAAGCGCGGCGCGGGACTCAGACCGCCCGAGTCCGTCTGCAGCGGGGACAACCGCTCCCGCTCGAACGCCAGGGGCGAGGGGCCGCGTTGCAGGGGGGGGCCCGCCACGGGAGGGGGGGGCACCGCCACGGGGGGGCTGGGACACTTCCTGGGGGGAGGGGGCGGCGGCGGGGTGTGGTGGGGGGGCGGTAGCCTGCGGGACAGAGGCGCGTCGTAGCCGCTGCGCTCTCTCTTCCCTCCCGAGCGCTCCTCGTAGCGCTGGGGCTCTGAGAGGGGAGACGTCCACTCCCTCTCCGCTGAAATATATAAATAAATACATTAATATATATATAAATATATATATATATATATACACACACACACATACAGGGGAGACGTCCACTCCCTCTCCGCTGAAATACATTAAAAAATACATTAATATATATATAAATATATATACACACACATACAGGGGAGACGTCCACTCCCTCTCCGCTGAAATACATCAATACATACATTAATATATATATAAATATATACACACAAAAATATATTTATACACAGATACAGAATAGACGTCCACTCCCTCTCCGCTGAAATACATTATTAAATATATATATACATATACACAGTGGCCTTTTGGAAAAGTGCTGTTTAAGAGGCCAAAAGGAAGTTGCATAAAGTGATGCATACAGTAGTAAAAAAAAAAGACAGAGCACTTTTGCTACATTTACTGCCTATAAGAAATAAAACCAAACGCTTTCTGTAGAAAGGTGGCCTAAATATAGTGGAGTGCAGTACTTAGTTTAGATCTCATCAAATTCTTCTTCATTGAAAAAAAATTCAAACATAAGTTTAGGACCCACTTAATTGACCGGATCACTTAATTATTATTTCTTTGTATCATCTATTCTTTTCTCTAATCATGTAGATAACTAATCATGTTCTTGTTGTGTTTTGTTTTGTTGTTTTGCTCATGTTTTATATACTGCAATAATGTATAATCTATATCTATATATGTACAATGTTTCATTATAATTTATATAGGTATAAGCCCCTTGGGTTTTTTGCCTCGGCCTAGCACTTTACCCTTCTTATATTTATATGTTCACTGTGTTGTTTTTATACTGTGCTGAATAAATAAATACAGATACAAAATTAGTCCTACAACTACAACCTATCTCAAAGCCTCACCCTAAATCTAACCTCCCACGGGGCAGCACACCTAAACCTAACCTTAACCCATTCTGAACGGGAACCCGTTTTGGTGTTAGCATCATGTTATGTTTTAGCTATTGAAAAATAGCAGATCTACAAGCTCGGCGCGCTACGAGCTTGTAGGTCTGCTATTTTTGAAAAATCGAAGAAGGACTGACATTTTTAGAATCTGATCTCAGGTCAGAATGGGTTAATGAGACCAGTGTGTATCCAGTGGAAACCTCGTATGAATCTGATCTCAGGTCAGAATGGGTTAACCCATGTCTAACCAATGACTAGTCTAAACTAAGTCTGCACCCCCATGGGGTGGCCTAGCCAGCCTCCAGACCTTAGTATAAAACTAGTGAACTAGTTGTAGTTAATGGTTTGACTAACCAGTATCCCGTAGGTCAGCCTTACGTCTGAATCGAGGGAGGCTCTGTAAGGCTTTACGACTGGAAGGGAAGTCCTTCCCATGGTTGTACTCCTCAATCATCGGAGTGTGAAGTTCCTCTCTCTCTTTGCTGCTCCTCTCTCCTACAGGAGCACACACACACACACACACACACACACACACACACACACACACACACACACACACTTTACAATGTAGTAGATATCTTAATACTGAGACTCAAGGCCAATTCATAGTCCAGACCACCGAAAACTACAACATGACGTCACTGAGCCGCGGTGGTAAGAGACTCACCGCTCACCCAAACACACCTCTCTGTTTTCACTAAAACTACAACATGACGTCACTGAGCCGCTGGGCGTTCGAGCATCCTATCCACTCTCTCTCTCTGGGCGTTCGAGCATCCTACCTGTTCTGTCTCTCTCTCTGGATGTTCGAGCAGCGGCCTCTGGCTCCTCCTCCTCGTCATCAGGCTCCTCCTCCCCGGCGCTGCAGCGCTGCGGCGCCCCCTGGTGTTGGGAGGCCAGCTGCGTCCTCCTCAGCTTGGACTTGTGCTGGTAGTAGAGCGTCTGGGAGGAGGGGCTAGCGCCGGGGGGCGGAGCCATCTTCTTCTCCTCGCGGTATTGGAAGAGCTGTTTGATCTGATGAGCCACATTCAGGAAGTCCTCCTGAGAGATCTCACCGCTCTCTAGACGCCTCGACGCCTGAAACATTAACACATTACAACTATTATTATTACTACTATTACTACAACTATTACTACTATTACTAGTCCTCCTGGGAGATCTCATCGCTCTCCAGACACCTCGACGCCTGGACAACAACAAGGTGTTTCTAACAGGACAACAACAAGGTGTTTCTAACAGGACAACAAGGTGTTTCTAACAGGACAACAACAAGGTGTTTCTAACAGGACAACAACAAGGTGTTTCTAACAGGACAAGAACAAGGTGTTTCTAACAGGACAACAACAAGGTGTTTCTAACAGGACAACAACAAGGTGTTTCTAACAGGACAAGAACAAGGTGTTTCTAACAGGACAACAACAAGGTGTTTCTAACAGGACAACAACAAGGTGTTTCTAACAGGACAACAACAAGGTGTTTCTAACAGGACAACAACAAGGTGTTCCTAACAGGACAAGAACAAGGTGTTTCTAACAGGACAAGAACAAGGTGTTTCTAACAGGACAAGAACAAGGTGTTCCTAACAGGACAAGAACAAGGTGTTTCTAACAGGACAACAAGGTGTTTCTAACAGGACAACAACAAGGTGTTTCTAACAGGACAACAACAAGGTGTTCCTAACAGGACAAGAACAAGGTGTTTCTAACAGGACAAGAACAAGGTGTTTCTAACAGGACAAGAACAAGGTGTTCCTAACAGGACAAGAACAAGGTGTTTCTAACAGGACAACAACAAGGTGTTTCTAACAGGACAACAACAAGGTGTTTCTAACAGGACAACAACAAGGTGTTCCTAACAGGACAAGAACAAGGTGTTTCTAACAGGACAAGAACAAGGTGTTTCTAACAGGACAAGAACAAGGTGTTCCTAACAGGACAAGAACAAGGTGTTTCTAACAGGACAACAAGGTGTTTCTAACAGGACAACAACAAGGTGTTTCTAACAGGACAACAACAAGGTGTTTCTAACAGGACAACAACAAGGTGTTTCTAACAGGACAAGAACAAGGTGTTCTTAACAGGACAAGAACAAGGTGTTTCTAACAGGACAACAACAAGGTGTTTCTAACAGGACAACAACAAGGTGTTTCCAACAGGACAACAACAAGGTGTTTCTAACAGGACAAGAACAAGGTGTTTCTAACAGGACAAGAACAAGGTGTTTCTAACAGGACAACAACAAGGTGTTTCCAACAGGACAACAACAAGGTGTTTCTAACAGGACAAGAACAAGGTGTTTCTAACAGGACAACAACAAGGTGTTTCTAACAGGACAACAACAAGGTGTTTCTAACAGGACAACAACAAGGTGTTCTTAACAGGACAACAACAAGGTGTTTCTAACAGGACAACAACAAGGTGTTCTTAACAGGACAAGAACAAGGTATTTCTAACAGGACAACAACAAGGTGTTTCTAACAGGACAACAACAAGGTGTTCTTAACAGGACAACAACAAGGTGTTTCTAACAGGACAACAACAAGGTGTTTCTAACAGGACAACAACAAGGTGTTCTTAACAGGACAACAACAAGGTGTTTCTAACAGGACAACAACAAGGTGTTTCTAACAGGACAACAACAAGGTGTTTCTAACAGGACAAGAACAAGGTGTTTCCAACAGCAGGACTGTGTCTTACGCGTCTCAGCAGGTCTCTCTTGCTGGCTGAGTTCAGGACGTCGGGGATCTGCAGGTTTGCGTCGACACTCAGACGGTGTTTGGGGGTCCTCGGGACGCCGGGGTGGGGGGGCCGCGCCGGGGGAGGGGTGCTGTAGGACTTCTGGAGGACGTGTCTCTGAGGAACGCATTTCCCATGAGCCTCCTCTGACTGCTTCAGACTGACAGAGAGAAGACATGATGAAATATATCACAAGAGAACTACATTTTATTACAACAGAACTACATTTCATCACAACAGGACAGGACTACATTTCATCACAACAGGACAGGACTACATTTCATCACAATAGGACTACATCCTCCCAGATGGGTGGGCCTATCTAAACTCCTCCCAGATGGGCGGGCCTATCTAAACTCCTCCCAGATGGGCGGGCCTATCTAAACTCCTCCCAGATGGGTGGGCCTATCATAACTTACTGCTTGCTCTCCTCCCAGGCGCTCCGTCTGGAGTGAAGAGGAGGCTCCTTGGCGTCCGAGGAGGAGGAAGAGGAGGAGTGATGGACCCGGGGAGAGTCCCGTTCCTCCGGAGGTCGTTTGGTCCTCTTCCTGGGTGTGACCGGCCTCCGGGTTTTCCCTCCTCCCGGGGAGAGGGAGGGGCTTCTCCTCCTCTCTTTCCTCTTGGGGGAGGAGCTACAGGGGAAGGCGGGCGGGGTCGGGGAGCGCGAGCGCTTGCGGGCGTTGGTCCGGGCGTTTCCTCCGCCCGTCTTCAACTCTCCAACCCCCCTCTCCATGGATTGGCCGCGCTGCTCTCCGCCCCTCTCGCTCGATTGGCCGCGCTGCTCAACGCCCCTCTCGCCCGATTGGCCGCGCTGCTCTCCGCCCCTCTCGCTCGATTGGCCGCGCTGCTCTCCGCCCCTCTCGCTCGATTGGCCGCGCTGCTCTCCGCCCCTCTCGCTCGATTGGCCGCGCTGCTCTCCGCCCCTCTCTCCCGATTGGCCGCGTTGCTGCGGTTGCTCGCGCTTCCCCAGCGAGCCATTGACCAGCTTTTTGGCTCCGCCTCCTGACACCTCCTCTCTCTCCTTCCTGTGAGTAAACATTTCATTGTTTCATTTTAATTATACATTAAATACTAAATATACAACAACTATTACAAAAACATACATTCACAGCTGTCAGTTAGCAGGAAACTCATAGAAGGCAATAAGATACAGACTGAGCATCAGTAGAACTTAACAATGATGAATTATATTATATTTGAGCTGTCTGTCTGTCTGTCTGTCACAGGACTAAGACTCACCTGTCTTGGTGATGTCGTCCGGTACCTCTACTGTACTATACTGTACTTTACTGTACTGTAGTACGTGTAGTGATGTATTGTAGTGTAGTGTAGTGATGTATTGTAGTGTAGTGATGTATTGTGGGTATTGTAGTGCAGTGGTGTATTGTGGGTATTGTAGTGCAGTGATGTATTGTAGTGTAGTGTAGTGATGTATTGTAGTGTAGTGATGTATTGTGGGTATTGTAGTGCAGTGATGCATTGTGGGTAGTGTAGTGATGTATTGTGGGTATTGTAGTGCAGTGGTGTATTGTGGGTATTGTAGTGCAGTGATGTATTGTAGTGTAGTGTAGTGATGTATTGTAGTGTAGTGATGTATTGTGGGTATTGTAGTGCAGTGGTGTATTGTGGGTATTGTAGTGCAGTGGTGTATTGTGGGTATTGTAATGTAGTGATGTATTGTGGGTATTGTAGTGCAGTGGTGTATTGTGGGTATTGTAGTGCAGTGATGTATTGTAGTGTAGTGTAGTGATGTATTGTAGTGTAGTGATGTATTGTGGGTATTGTAGTGCAGTGATGCATTGTGGGTAGTGTAGTGATGTATTGTGGGTATTGTAGTGCAGTGGTGTATTGTGGGTATTGTAGTGCAGTGATGTATTGTAGTGTAGTGTAGTGATGTATTGTAGTGTAGTGATGTATTGTGGGTATTGTAGTGCAGTGGTGTATTGTGGGTATTGTAGTGTAGTGATGTATTGTCAGGGTATTGTAGTGCAGTGATGCATTGTGGGTATTGTAGTGTAGTTACCTGTCTATCTGTCTCTTCTTGGCGATGTCGTCCTCTCCAGTCTTCTCGGGGAGTCGCTTGCGTTGAAGCAGACGAGGGTCCTTCTTTAACGAGGGCTCGTTGCTCCTCCCTTTAGTGGGAGGGGTGATGATGTCACTGACCCTCCCTTTGGGGGGCGGGGTGATGATGTCACTGCCCCGAACTTTGGGGGGAGGGGTGATGATGTCACTGCCCCGCCCCTTAGGGGGCGGGACGATGGGCGAAGGAGACTTGGATTTGGACTTTTGATGTTCCGATGACGCCGCCTCCCGCCTCGGGACTCCTCCCCCTGTAGCGATTAAGATCACACGTCACGGTGAGGACGACAACTATAGTTTTATTATCGCAATAATACGACTTAAACGGCTTTCTAGATAAACCATAAGGTTCTGGTCCTCACCTCCACCTTTCTGTTTCTCCACCGCCCTGCGCTCCGCGGGGGGGCCCGCCTCTTTCTTGGCGGGGGGCCGCGTGGGGGGGGCCGCCAGAGGCTCCTTGTTGGAGCGAGGGACAGCCGGGCTGCGAAAACATTATGATACATTAATGACATGTTCTCCCCGTGTCCCCTATAGGGTAGGTACCCTCACATGTTCTCCCCGTGTCCCCTATAGGGTAGATACCCTCACATGTTCTCCCCGTGTCCCCTAGGGTAGGTACCCTCACATGTTCTCCCCGTGTCCCCTAGGGTAGGTACCCTCACATGTTCTCCCCTGTGTCCCCTAGGGTAGGTACCCTCACATGTTCTCCCCGTGTCCCCTATAGGGTAGGTACCCTCACATGTTCTCCCCGTGTCCCCTATAGGGTAGGTACCCTCACATGTTCTCCTCGTGTCCCCTATAGGGTAGGTACCCTCACATGTTCTCCCCGTGTCCCCTAGGGTAGGTACCCTCACATGTTCTCCCCGTGTCCCCTATAGGGTAGGTACCCTCACATGTTCTCCCCTATAGGGTAGGTACCCTCACATGTTCTCCCTGTGTCCCCTAGGGTAGGTACCCTCACATGTTCTCCCCGTGTCCCCTAGGGTAGGTACCCTCACATGTTCTCCCCGTGTCCCCTATAGGGTAGGTACCCTCACATGTTCTCCCCGTGTCCCCTAGGGTAGGTACCCTCACATGTTCTCCCCGTGTCCCCTAGGGTACCTAGCACAATAAAATCTCAAGGTTGGAAATGTAATGGTGTTTTTAGGGTGTAATGTAATAAATGTAATGGTGTTTTTAGGGTGTAATGTAATAAATGTAATGGTGTTTTTAGGGTGTGATGTAGGGCTGATTAATCAACGTTCAATCGATACGCACGGGAATCGATTTTGAAATAAATCATCGAATAGTCATATTAAAAAAGCGGACGCTTTTGGTCCGCGAGACAGCCCATTTGGTCCGCGAGCCATGCTCGCGCCTCGCAACGCCTCCTCTTTCCCCGTGTTAACAACAAGGAAGTCAACTGAACAAGTGCAGCTGCAGTCCCAGGAAAAATAAATCGAAAGTGTGGTTGCATTTTAAAATACCCCATTTGAATAAAGGTTGTACACGAGTGAAAATAACCGCTGGGAAAATCCCTAATTGAGAGAGTGTAGGCAAGCGCACCACAGCTCAGTGGACATTAAATATAGGCTACCATGTTTGATAAAAGTCATATAAAAACATTACTTACACACCCAAATGAAAATATAAACTTCACAGATTATAGATCACTTGGAATTATAACAATCTGTTGAGTATTGCCTGAATAATGCCACTAGTGAAATCTCAACTTTTATCGATGCGCCATTGCGCTGAGAACCTTGTGGAGCCTGGCGGTGTTTTACCTATACTTGTGAGGACCTGCTTGGATTCACATGGTGAGTGCGCGCACCGAAAATGCAAAGATCTGCAATCTCATGCGCTGCGTTGTGCATATAGGCAGAGTATAATGGCACGAATGAAACTAGGCCTATAGATTTATTTTGGCGATGCGGAGAACTGATTTTGCCGTTGCCAGCCGTTTTTTTCCTTGTCTGAAGACTGACCTGTTCCATCACTGTGAACTCCCATGCAGAGCAGCTCCTACAGACCCAGACCAAATCTCTACTGAAAACACACATTTTCTCTTTGGCATTTATTTGCACCTGATCGTATTATTGTAATTATGTAGCCTATACTATTTGCCTGTGTTTTTTCTTTTAATTATGCTTTTTTTGTGCACCGATGGTGATGCTCCACTTGTTTCAGCACTTTGGTCAGCTTTTATTGTTTTAAATGTGCTATATAAATAAAGTTTGATTTAGGCCTATATTGGATCAGGTGCTGGCAAATAACTAATTACTGTAATGCCATGCAGTGAAGTTGCGCAAATGTCAAATCAATTAGCAAGCGGAGCTGCTCTCATGCACTCTGCACTGCAGTCTGCAGATCTCTTCTTAAAGTTTACTTATTATGGTTTACTTTCAACCATAAACCATAAAATGATTGACAAACCTTGGATTATTATTCTTCATCGACCAACAGCGCATGCAGCATGACTATGAGGTCATTTAACTATGTGGGATTTCTCCATCGGCATCGCAGGAGGAGTTTGGATGATATACATTTTTATTTGATGGAGAGGTAAAGCCTGTTTCAGGTTAAATAAAAGACCAATCCAATATGTGCTCCTCTCTATCTTCTGCAGCTATATCGCCGTTTTATTTTAAGCCTAATTCATTGTGTGTCAGCGTCACTGCTCGTCTCGCCCCCCCACCCAGTTTATAAAATGCCCCACATGCATCGCACGTCGATCATCAAAAACGTGATGGAAGGTCAGCCCTAGTAATAATATAATAATATAATATAATAATAATAATAGTGTGATGCAATACATTTAATGACTGTAGGGTGTAATGCAATAGACAACATATTTAGGCCGACCAGCTGAAGACATCGTGAACTTTTAACTGAGACCATTCGTGTTTCTGAACTTGTATTCTATTGCTAGTTTTGATCACTTCAAATACATTTTTCACACTTTCAGACCATATCCGGAGTCATCATATGGGCATTATTATTAATATTATTATTATCATCATATGGGCATACCTAACAATGGATGCCATGAAGAGGAACATTTCCATCTGTGTATTTTATATCAATAGTCCATAAATTATAATTGTAAGAACTTCCTTTGAAGGAAAATGATTGACAGGGCCTTACCGGGGCGTGGCGGCCAGGGGGGCGTGGTCTTTGGGCCGGTGGGCGGCGGCCTGAGGGGCGTGGTCTTTCTGCTTCACGCCCGCTGACGAGGAGGAGGAGGAGGGAGCAGAAACCTGGTCTTTGGACCGGGAGCCGGAGCCGGAGCCGGAGTTTCTGTTGAGTCTGGGGTCTCTGGTGACCGGCGGGGGGGCAGCGGGGCTGGGGGGGGTCTGCGAGGGGGGGGGGGAGGGGTGGAGGGGGGATTCAACACGAAGTTCCCAGCCTGGAATGAGAGGGTTAAAAACATTATGGTTACAGAACCTTCAGAACTACAGACTCAATCCCAATCTAAACTATGGAATGGACTTCCCATTGCAGTCAGAACTACAGACTCACTGCCAATCTAAACTATGGAATGGACTTCCCATTGCAGTCAGAACTACAGACTCACTCCCAATCTAAACTATGGAATGGACTTCCCATTGCAGTCAGAACTACAGACTCACTGCCAATCTAAACTATGGAATGGACTTCCCATTGCAGTCAGAACTACAGACTCACTGCCAATCTAAACTATGGAATGGACTTCCCATTGCAGTCAGAACTACAGACTCACTCCCAATCTAAACTATGGAATGGACTTCCCATTGCAGTCAGAACTACAGACTCACTGCCAATCTAAACTATGGAATGGACTTCCCATTGCAGTCAGAACTACAGACTCACTCCCAATCTAAACTATGGAATGGACTTCGCATTGCAGTCAGAACTACAGACTCACTCCCAATCTAAACTATGGAATGGACTTCCCATTGCAGTCAGAACTACAGACTCACTCCCAATCTAAACTATGGAATGGACTTCCCATTGCAGTCAGAACTGTTCATTTCTATGTGAAAACCAACCTCTTCAGACTCCATCTTAGCCCTAGCCTCGACCACCTTAATACAGACGAATGCAAAGACTAAAATATGTCATTTAGACAGACAGGTAAACAAACAGACGACAGAGACAGACAGACAGGTAAGCAGACAGACGGGCAGACAGACAGACAGGTAAGCAGACATACAGACAGACAGACAGGTGCGCAGACAGACGGGCAGACAGGTAAACAGACAGACAAGCAGACAGACAGGTAAGCAGACATACAGACAGACAGACAGGTGCGCAGACAGACGGGTCGTACCAGCTGAGCTTTGGTCTGTTCCAGCTCCAGCTCAATCTTCTTCTGCTGGAGCTCCAGCAGCTGTTTCTGTTTGGCCAGAAGCTGCTGTCGGATCAGCTGCTCTTGTGATAGGCTGGCCTCCAGGGAGGGGGAGGGGCCAGGGGGAGGGGCCAGGGGCGGGGCCGGGGGCGGAGCCGAGGGCCGCGGGGGGCTGGCCCGCGGAGACGACTCCTCGGCCTGGTCCAATCACAACACAGGAGACATGACGTTAGCGCGCTAATCGCCCAGGGGTCATTTAATCCATTGACCCATTTTGGGGCGGGAACCCCTTTTGGTGTTTTAAAGCATTATGTTATACTTTAGCCATTGAAAAATAGCAGATCAACAAGCAGTGCCGCACTACGAGCTTGTAGATCTGCTATTTTTTTAAAATCATGAAAATTTGGCGCAAATCCTTGAATATATATTCTTTCAGAGCCAAAGTTTTTAACTCAAATCTTTGCCTCCGAGTCCTTGGAACAACACATTTTCAGATAGGGGTTGGCGGCCAATTTCATATCATTTTTGGGGTCCCCGACATGAAATATGGAGCACCATGCAAGAAACATGAGGTATTTCAGAAAACTGTCAGAATTTAGAAGACATTTAAAAAAAAATGACGTCAGGCATGAAAAGGTTAAATTAGAGCGCCCAGCGATTTATAGCAGCAGAGCACATTTAGTGGCGCGCCAGGTTCTATCCCGGATGTGGCTGTAGCAGCTAGATGTAGCCAAAACACTCCAGAGGTGATCGACAACAACGGGAGGTAAGATTAATTCTAACGCGACTAGCGACGGGACGGCGGTGGGCCGTCTGACACGGGATCTCTGGTTAGAATTGGACGGAATGATTTAGATCAAGAGTTATTCACGTTTTAACATTTTCGATGACGTCCCACCGGGAAATAACATTGAATGTTGCGCAACAGACCCTCCCAGCCTGTGGAGCAACAGACCCTCCCAGCCTGTGGAGCAACAGACGCTCCCAGCCTGTGGAGCAACAGACCCTCCCAGCCTGTGGAGCAACAGACGCTCCCAGCCTGTGGAGCAACAGACCCTCCCAGCCTGTGGAGCAACAGACCCTCCCAGCCTGTGGAGCAACAGACCCTCCCAGCCTGTGGAGCAACAGACGCTCCCAGCCTGTGGAGCGATGCTCCCAGCCTGTGGAGCAACAGACCCTCCCAGCCTGTGGAGCAACAGACGCTCCCAGCCTGTGGAGCGATGCTCCCAGCCTGTGGAGCAACAGACCCTCCCAGCCTGTGGAGCAACAGACGCTCCCAGCCTGTGGAGCAACAGACGCTTCCAGCCTGTGGAGCAACAGACCCTCCCAGCCTGTGGAGCAACAGACCCTCCCAGCCTGTGGAGCAACAGACGCTCCCAGCCTGTGGAGCGATGCTCCCAGCCTGTGGAGCAACAGACCCTCCCAGCCTGTGGAGCAACAGACGCTCCCAGCCTGTGGAGCAACAGACCCTCCCAGCCTGTGGAGCAACAGACGCTCCCAGCCTGTGGAGCAACAGACCCTCCCAGCCTGTGGAGCAACAGACCCTCCCAGCCTGTGGAGCAACAGACCCTCCCAGCCTGTGGAGCAACAGACCCTCCCAGCCTGTGGAGCAACAGACCCTCCCAGCCTGTGGAGCGATGCTCCCAGCCTGTGGAGCAACAGACCCTCCCAGCCTGTGGAGCAACAGACGCTCCCAGCCTGTGGAGCAACAGACCCTCCCAGCCTGTGGAGCAACAGACCCTCCCAGCCTGTGGAGCAACAGACCCTCCCAGCCTGTGGAGCAACAGACGCTCCCAGCCTGTGGAGCAACAGACCCTCCCAGCCTGTGGAGCAACAGACCCTCCCAGCCTGTGGAGCAACAGACCCTCCCAGCCTGTGGAGCAACAGACCCTCCCAGCCTGTGGAGCAACAGACCCTCCCAGCCTGTGGAGCAACAGACCCTCCCAGCCTGTGGAGCAACAGACCCTCCCAGCCTGTGGAGCAACAGACCCTCCCAGCCTGTGGAGCAACAGACCCTCCCAGCCTGTGGAGCAACAGACGCTCCCAGCCTGTGGAGCAACAGACGCTCCCAGCCTGTGGAGCAACAGACCCTCCCAGCCTGTGGAGCAACAGACGCTCCCAGCCTGTGGAGCGATGCGATCGGTTTTGATATCAATCAAACAAACATCCTCAGCGTTACTAATTGATTGAACAGAGAACTCCGTCCTTGCCGCTCGGGTGTTAAAACAACAATCCAATCACAACACAAGGAGACATGACATTAAACTCAGGGGTCGACACTAAGGTCTGAGGCAGAAAAATAATCTCATGACGATTGTCTTCATCAATAAAGGTTTTTATTTACTTTATTATAAAGAGGGTAAAATAGTAAAATCCCCAGGTTTCCTGTGATGACGTATGACTGACTGAGACATGCTTTCTCCTTTTAACACTTACTTTGAAGTTTTATTTAGCTGCCAGAGGCAGGTGGGCAACCCTTAGTGTTTTATTTAGCTGCCAGGGGCAGGTGGGCAACCCTTAGTGTTTTATTTAGCTGCCAGGGGCAGGTGGGCAACCCTTAGTGTTTTATTTAGATGCCAGGGGGCAGGTGGGCAACCCTTAGTGTTTTATTTAGCTGCCAGGGGCAGGTGGGCAACCCTTAGTGTTTTATTTAGCTGCCAGAGGCAGGTGGGCAACCCTTAATGTTTTATTTAGATGCCAGGGGGCAGGTGGGCAACCCTTAGTGTTTTATTTAGCTGCCAGGGGCAGGTGGGCAACCCTTAGTGTTTTATTTAGCTGCCAGAGGCAGGTGGGCAACCCTTAGTGTTTTATTTAGATGCCAGGGGGCAGGTGGGCAACCCTTAGTGTTTTATTTAGATGCCAGGGGGCAGGTGGGCAACCCTTAGTGTTTTATTTAGCTGCCAGAGGCAGGTGGGCAACCCTTAGTGTTTTATTTAGATGCCAGAGGCAGGTGGGCAACTCTTAGTGTTTTATTTAGCTGCCAGGGGCAGGTGGGCAACCCTTAGTTTTATTTAGCTGCCAGGGGCAGGTGGGCAACTCTTAGTGTTTTATTTAGCTGCCAGGGGCAGGTGGGCAACCCTTAATGTTTTATTTAGCTGCCAGGGGCTGGTGGGCAACCCTTGGTGTTTTATTCATCTGCCAGGGGCAGGTGGGCAACCCTTGGTGTTTTATTTATCTGCCAGGGGCAGGTGGGCAACCCTTAGTGTTTTATTTGTGCGTTGTGTGTGTGTGTGTGTGTGTGTGCGTACTGACCTGCATGAGGAAGCGTGGGTTGACATGGATACTACTGGCGTTGACCGTGGGAGGGAGAGGTTTGATTGGCCAGGCCGGGTCCACTGAGTTGACCCGGACGTCCAGAGCGTAGAGCTTCTTCAGCGGGAACACGTCGTCCCAGGTGGAGCGCAGCTTGAACAGAGACTTCCTGGTTCCCTCGTCCACCTAGCAGCAACGACAGCCAACCACAAGCCTGAAAAATACACCTAGCAACACGACGACAGCCAACCACAGGCCTGAAAAATACACCTAGCGACACGACGACAGCCAACCACAGGCCTGAAAAATACACCTAGCGACACGACGACAGCCAACCACAGGCCTGAAAAATACACCTAGCGACACAACGTCAGCCAACCACAGGCCTGAAAAATACACCTAGCGACACGACAGCCAACCACAGGCCTGAAAAACATTCGCTCTGAAAGAATATATATTCAAAGATTTGTGCCGCATTTTTACGATTTTAGTAATGTGGCTCAGTAATGTGCCAAAAAACTACATTCATTCTGGTCTTCATGGATAGAAAATAAAAACTAACTTAATTTAACCCTAGAACACTAAACATATATTTTGTTACACCATCACTAAACAAAGGTATATTTTACCTAATAAAATAAAATATTCCATAACAATATTTCTCATCAAAACATATTGAAGTACAGCAATACAACTTACTCTTTAATATTTCATCATGACTTTTCACCAAACAAAAAAAAAAGAATAGTGGGGCAAAATCGGTGAAAAACTATTTTAAACATATTCCTAAAAAAAGAGAAATGAAGTTGGGAACGTCTCTAGTTCACCCATTCCTGGGAAATGTGAGAATGGTCCAGTGAAGAAACATACAATAAAAAGGTCCATATTGGCCCACCTCTCTCCCTGTGTTTTAGGATCCAGTTTTACTGAGGTTAAGGTTAGGTGTAGGTATAGTTTTACTGAGGTTAAGGTTAGGGTTAGGGTTAGGTGTAGGTATAGTTTTACTGAGGTTAAGGTTAGGGTTAGGGTTAGGTGTAGGTATAGTTTTACTGAGGTTAAGGTTAGGGTTAGGTGTAGGCTGTCAATCACAGCGACTGGCCAGTCACAGCACCCCCCTCTACGTCACTCTGTACCGAACGCGAGGCAGAGACCTTATCAGCGTGGGGCAGAGGTGAGCGGGCGGGGTCGACATATGACCTCACTGAGCTGCATCCAAGACACCTGACTTGTGTCTGAACACAGCTGTGATGGATGTGTTCTGCCCCCCCCCCCCCCCCCCCATCAAACCATTGGAAATGCATTGGCGCGGCCATTAAACACAGACACAAGACAAACGCAAGACAGGTGTCTAGAATGTGTGAACACAGCCCAGTAAGGCCCCACCCCCTCCTGGTGCTGCGGCCATCTTGGATCCTAAAACACAGGGATGTGGGCAGGGAAACAAACCTACTCTTCTGTGTTACTCTTCTGGGGTCCTTCTTGGTACAGCACAATGGATAAATGTTTCTCACAATAGTAAAAACTAATATGGCTAAGTTTAGGGATACGTCACCATACTTGTTTTTACTATTTTGACTAGGTGTTTAGCAGGAGAGACGTTTGTTCCTTTTCACAAATGAAATGACTAGGTGTTTAGCAGGAGAGACGTTTGTTCCTTTTCAAAGACACAAATGAAATGACTAGGTGTTTAGCAGGAGAGATGTGTGGGGGCGCATACGTTGGTCCAACTTGCTAACACTCCGACATGTGTGTGGCAGTATACGACAGATGTGTGGCCGGTTAAGACAAGTGTGTGGCAGTATAAGACAGATGTGTGGCAGTATAAGACATGTGTGTGGCAGTATAAGACAGATGTGTGGCAGTATAAGACTCACCGGTGGATTGCTTCCGTGTGCGGTTAGGGTTAGGTCAGGGTGTGGGGTGTCGGACTACTGTGTGTCGGACTGGTTAGTTTGTCGGACCAAAATGCACCCAGTGTTTTTAGTCACAGTGCACCGTTTGGTCAAGTGACTAGGTTATCAGAAGAGGTTGTGTGTACCTTTTCAAAAACATAAATGCAGTTGCAGCTATTTCTTGAGCCACCCCTTACCGCTCAACTTATTTCCCATTTCAAAAACTTAAAACATTTAAAAATTCTTCAAAAAGCCAATCTTCAAGTGCACAACGTGTCGATGTAGATTGGCTAGTATTTTAAAATGTTTTTAAATAGTAAAAAATGGCAAGTAGTAGTAATTTTCGTCCATGCTAAACCCTTTATCCCTAAACATATTTGCCTTTTTTTTCGACATGTTGTGAGCTTGTAGATTGGCTATTTTACCTATTTTTTAGAAGCAGAGAAGACACATGAATGCAGTCGTTTTTTAGCAGAAGAGTGTGTGTACCTTTTCAAAGACATAAATAAAGACATAAATGCAGTAGATTTGTAGCAGAAGAGAGGGCGTGTACCTTTTCGAAGACACATATAAATGAAGTGACTAGGTTTTTAGCAAACACAGCAAGGTATTCTCCTCCGACATTCTTCACTATGGAATCCACTAAGTACAAAACGGGCAGCTTCTCCGCGGCAGGCGCCTGGAGGTGAGGGGAAAAAACTCAACAAGTTTACAAGACAACACAGTTAAGACAAACACGTCATTAACATTCAATGTAAAAAATATATATATACTAAAAAAAAAGGTTCCGGGGAGGAGGGGGAATGGGGGTATTTTAGGGGCCCCCGGGGGCCCCTAAAATACCCCCATTCCCCCTCCTCCCCCACATCGCCCCCAAAAATAGGAAAAGTAGAAAAAAGTCAAAATGTGCTTCGGTTCGGTGTCGTTCTGCCGAGTTCAGTAAAAAAGGCGATGGAAAAAAAAACCTCCACGTCTTAAATCTTCACCCACATAGAAGAGAAAAACAAAAACCAGTCTTCAAGAAGAGAGAAAAAGGGGGGGGGGGGGAATCCGACCAGCCAAATGCAAAAAAAAAAAAGGTCTTGAAGAAAAATCCACCTTGAAAATGAATGTCCATCAGTTGAAGTTGGAAAAGTGTCTTCTTGTCCAGTCAGGAAATGTTTTAGGTTACCTCCAGAGAGAGAGAGTGTCTCTCTCTCCCTCTGTACATTACCAGGGTTTTATCAACCAGTCCTTCAGGTAAAAAACCTCCTACACTAGAATTAAACCCAGGTGAGTATTAATTAACAGCATTAAAAGATGCCATTTTAGAACGTCTAAGAGGCCTAAAGGACAGTTCAGATTCAAGACTCGTGACGAGATGATGCGTCGTCACACCTCCTAGTTTTTAAACCCCTTCAAACCAGTGGCTGCTTGTTGTGAACCAGTTCAAACCAGTACGTTGCGTTGAACTGGTTCAAAGCAACATGGCTGAAACCTCTCTCGTCTCCTAATGTATTATTCTCCGCTGTGCGACCGTGTGGCGCCTGATCCAAAAGATCACAACGCATCACGATTAGGGCTCTGTCACTATCGTCACATTATCCACCAATCACATTAGGGCTGTGTCACTATCGTTACATTATCCACCAATCACATTAGGGCTGTGTCACTATCGTTACATTATCCACCAATCACATTAGGGCTGTGTCACTATCGTTACATTATCCACCAATCACATTAGGGCTGTGTCACTATCGTTACATTATCCACCAATCACATTAGGGCTCTGACACTATTGTTACACCAATCACAATTATGTGAGATAATTGCAATTATGTATTGCATAATCGCATAATAATCCCATTCTTTGTGGAAATAGCAGATCTACAAGCTCAGAGATGCAGATCGTGCCGTTTCAAGTATTGGTGAATTCCAGTATAAAAGATGTAGCATTATTCCAGTTATATTGTCAGATCTGTTATGTGCACCTTTTGTTTATCACGCCCCCAAAATACCCCCCCGTTCAACGACAGAAAAGCAATGAAATATTTAATCTAAATTATTTGAGCGACAACTAATCGCCCAATCAGAATGTCCCGATGGTGACGGGCCTAATCACGATGCGTTAATGAGCTTACATAAGATCACTGGAAACACAGGTCACATTATTATATAGGTCACATTACTCTATAGGTCACGTTATTCCATGTAACACCTCGTAGCAAATCTGAAACCTGAACGGCCCTCAAAGAGTTAAATCTGCATTTAGTCCCGTTAACCAACCGGCTGTTGAAATACTGCCTAACCAACCAATCACTGGGCTTCTCCTAGAAGCCCACCAATCACTAGTGAGTAAATGATGAGCTCGGCACCAGTTTAGAATAAACAACCAATCAGTGAATTAGCAGCTCAGAATAAGAACCAATCAACACTCAGTATACCAAGAAACTGCAACTGGGAAATAAAAAATGACAAAAAGCACATTTCACATGTTTTATTATCACATTTGGTTTTTTTTCTTTTTTTTTGCTTATTTTCTTTAACCATCATTGAAACATTTCAAAAATCAATATTTACTGGTGAATTCTGTCAAATAGTAGATAAGTCGTGCGGTCGGTCATCAACTTTAGTAGAAACAGCTATCGATATTATGTATCGATATTACACTACACGATAATTAAAATGTGCTAACGAGCTACGGAAGAGAGAGAGAGAGAGAGAGAGAGAGAGAGAGAGAGAGAGAGCGAGAGGGGGGGGGGAGCTGTGAAACAACATTTAACATTTAAGCTCATTCAACAAAAGCAACATACACATTTATTAAATTATTGTTTTTAAAAAGAAAAACACGCCTGGACACTATTTTAGTCTTTAGTTTGAACCAGAAAGTCACTATTTTAGTCTTTAGTTTGATCCAGAATGTCACTATTTTAGTCTTTAGTTTGAACCAGAATGCCACTATTTTAGTCTTTAGTTTGAACCAGAATGCCACTATTTTAGTCTTTAGTTTGAACCAGAGCGTCACTATTTTAGTCTTTAGTTTGAACCAGAAAGTCACTATTTTAGTCTTTAGTTTGAACCAGAGCGTCACTATTTTAGTCTTTAGTTTGAACCAGAGCGTCACTATTTTAGTATTTAGTTTGAACCAGAATTCCACTATTTTAGTCTTTAGTTTGAACCAGAATGTCACTATTTTAGTCTTTAGTTTGAACCAGAGCGTCACTATTTTAGTCTTTAGTTTGAACCAGAATGTCACTATTTTAGTCTTTAGTTTGAACCAGAATGTCACTATTTTAGTCTTTAGTTTGAACCAGAGCGTCACTATTTTAGTCTTTAGTTTGAACCAGATTGTGTCAACATTTCCAACTCCAACCCAAAGCTGTAGATCCAAGGACTCAAATGGGGGGGTTCCACTCCAGTCCAGACGTCAACTTTAGGGGGCTTAAAAGTTAAAGGAGAATTCCATACTAAAAGGCTTTCTTACCTTTCTTTGTAGTTGTTACGTCCCCATCAAAGAGGTCCAGGTGTTATTTTGTGCAAAAGCTCCTTATTGGCTATTTCCCCTACCATAAGCCCTAAATGAATTGCATTGAATGGGATGTATGGGGTGTTGTGCTAATTCACTTATTTCCATCGCTCAAAATTATATTTTTTTTGTATATATCCTCTCTTCATAATGTAAATAATAACCCAAGCGGCACACTTTACTACTTATTTCGATGGAAATAAGCGAATTAGCACAACACCCCATTCAATTCATTTAGGGCTTATGGTAGGGGAAATAGCCAATAAGGAGCTTTTGCACAAAATAACACCATTACCTCTTTGATGGGGACGTAACAACTACAAAGAAAGGTAAGAAAGCCTTTTAGTATGGAATTCTCCTTTAACATGATCTTTATATTTTAGAAAAGGACTAGTTTGACATTAACTGTATCTTTTAGAAAAGGTTTATATTTTATTAAAAAAAAGGTTAACACTATTTATCTATATTTAGGACTAGGTTGACAAAACTATAGTTATCTTTTATAAATGGTTGACAGCACTATCTGTATCTTTTATAAAAGCAGGCGTTGACGTCTTCATGACATAATCTTTATCTTTTGTACGACCATTGACAGTGAACAGCAGTGTGATTCGTTGACAGTGAACAGCAGTGTGATTCGTTGACAGTGAACAGCAGTCATAGAACTGAGCTACACCAGGCTTGTTTTCAAAGCGCGTGTGGCGTGTGCACATACACACACACACGCCGCACACACACGCCTGGTGTAGCTCGGCCGTGAATCTATTTTACCCACTCACTCAATGTCACACACATGCACGCTCACACAGGCGAGCGCACACATGGCGTGTCTCAGTCACATGCACTCTCTCACTGTCACACACAGTTCAATGCCACATTGTCCAAAACAAACTCCTGCTCACAGTCAATGTAACTGAACCATTATGATTATTATATGAATACATATTATACATTATAGTCTGTAATAATTGTTTATTATACAACAGGAAGGAGTTGGGGTTCCAAATGAATCACTGATTATTATTAATAATAATTAAAATAGTAATAATATAATTATAATAAACCCTGGAGCATGATGCTGTCGCTGGTCAATGGAAAAGAAAAAATAACAGATCTACAAGCCATCAGCGAGTTGACATGCTGGGATGAGGGGGGGGGGGGCATTTCAAAATGGCCGGACAATAATATTACCACAAAAACAAAGGGAGCTAGCTATTTAACAGCTCCATACATAGTGTTGTAGTAAATCAGTGTCTTATTCTGAGGAAAACCTGGAGATTTAGTTGACATTCTGTAGTTATTGGGTCTCGTGATCAAAATGCCATTATAATGGGTGTAAAAAATAAGTCTACAACATGTCACAGAGTGACACATGTCCACATATGGTTATACTGATGACCCCAGGCAGGGCGACGCGCTGATGGGCTTATAGATCTGTTCTTTAACCACCCTACTTCCGACTAGGAATTAAAAGTAATATAACGTGTTTTAAAAAAGCAACATTCACACCTCCAGTAGACAGACGTGTCTATATTACGGTAACAACTACAGCTACGTTATTAAAAAACACACAGAGGTATTTATATTAGGATATTAACGTTATTAAAGTAAATACGTCATCCATGCTACAAGCTGCCGACACGATGCTAACGCTAGCATTAGCATTAGCATCAACACAACAACCAAACAACGACAACATGAATGGAATAATAGAGGAATAAAGATAAGAACTGTATACGAATAAATATTATATAAATATAAGAACTTAACGCAGAATACTATAATAAAGATATGAAAGAAGTGGCTTAACTGTCGTGTTGTTAAAACGAGGCGCCGCCATATTTATTTATGCATTTAATCAAACAAACAGCTAATCATTTGTTTGCGTATTGTATAAAAACCTAGTCGTCGCTTTATCTGTGTATAATAAATATATATAAATAAAACCTTTTCGTCGTTTTATTTGAACATGTATAAAAAACCTTTTTGTCGACGTTTTATTTTCTTTTATATCATGTTATAAAAACCTTGCTGATTTGCGCTTCGATAATTGCGACGATATCCTTGGCCGCGTGCAGGTTCTCCTCCGCCAGGATGGTGAGCATGTTGATGTGAGGCTTGGAGTTGAAGGTCAGGTCTTCCAGGGAGGACAGGTACTCCCGGCAGGCGTCCGCGCAGGCCTGGGCCATGGTGGTGGTGCTGGAGCCCGGGAGGTAGCGGGCTCCGTTCCCCTCTCCCCTCCTACTCTCTATAGCCCAGGAGGTAGCGGGTTCCGTTCCCCTCTCCCCTTCTACTCTTAATGGCGGACACGGAGCGCGAGCGGCGGCTCGAGCGACCGAACCGTTTACTTTACTCCTTTAACACCATGAATAAACAGTCCATATGTGACGACGTCACGTTTCAAATGATAATATCCCGATTAAAAAGCGTCGATATAAACTTATAAAGTGTTATTCTTTAGTATTCTCTAGTATTTCCGTGGTTTCCTCCGTGTCGTCGTGTCTCGCGCTGCTGCTCAGCTGCTGCCTGTTGGAGGATGATGGCGTTCAATGTGGAAACAAGATGGCGGCCACTCCACACTAGGGTTGCCAGATTCTTTGGCGAGAAGATTATAAGCAAACCTATGAAGTATGAACCTATGAAAATGCAAAGAAGCGAATACAAAAATGAGCACTGGAAAACTATGTTGGTTTATTTGGAGAGGACGGCGCGTTGTAAGCTTGTATATCTGAAAAATGAAAATAAAAACGGGAAAATGTAGAATATTATTGGATATGTTTTTTCTTAACAACACAAATCTTGTATTATTCCTTTGGCACCAAATCCATATTATTAATTGACTTGATACTGTGTGAGAAGCACAGCTTTGAATAACATTTAGGAATCAGGACACAAATAAGCAACTACACTTTAGAAAAAACAACCACCGACTATAATAATAAATTAAAACAAGGGTTTATAAGTCGCTTATAAAAAGTAGACATGGCAACACTGCTGCTGATCGCTGCTTCGACGTGCATACGTTATGCGATTGCGTCAGTTTGCATCCTCTCCTTTGCATTTATCCGAAGGGCATGACGCCACCACCATAGAGTGTTATTATTATTATTATTATTATTATTATTATTATTATTATACTATGTTTATTACCACTCATTTCCATTCAACATTGAACTATGGTATGTCAGACTCATTAGAGTTGTCGTGCGGAAATAAACATCACACCTGTGTGAAGTGAGGGGCACTCTTATCATCATACATCAGCACATTCCGGCCAATCACAATTGGAGTCTTCACTTTACTTGTATGTCTCTAAATGTTTTGATGAATTGAACATGGTGGACCCTCTTGTAAACAAGTGTAATGCTTAATTGGGTCGTCCACTAGTTAACAGTCTTTGTAATGTCAGTCCTGAACTGACACCACTGGCTGGTTACTGAAAGCGAGATCTAGTTTAGACGTGTATAATAATAATAAAAACAAAGAACTGATGTCCAAACGTATGACTTCGTTTTGAATTAAGTGGTATTTTATTTACCGTCACTCAGCAGGTTTAAACAAACAAATTCAACAGCCTTTGTTCTCAAAGATTCGATACAGTCAACAAACTGTTGCCTCTTTCATTTCAGTAGCAACTGTGCCTTGATGCTCACTTCCTCATATAGACAGGGCGTTGGCCTTGGCCTTGACCGTGACTGTGACGTCAATTATAGAAATAAAAAGCATAGAAACGAAATGGCTCTTACACACCAGCCCCTAATTGCTACTGGCATGCAAGACAGAGCAATTCTAAACAAAAAAAACAAAAGAGCCAGAAAAAACAAAAAACCCTTTTAGGCATTTAAACTCGGCAATATTCAATATTGCACTATTCCAAACTCAAAGTGGTTAATCTGCACCCTCACATAAAAGGCAGATTTTTTGTGACAGGTCACACTTGTCTTATTTTTAAGACGAACTGAACTCAGTCGTGTTTGCAATAAGCAATGCATATGGATATTTAAGGACCTTAAATGCGACACTTCATTTGTTTGAGGCCTTTGATTTGCCAACAAAGAACATTATCTTTGTCTAAACAAAATGAGCAATGGTTTACAGTCCTAGTCAGGAGGTCTACCGTTTTTGCCTCCCACCAAAGCACCGTGTAAGAGTAGGCTCTTTTTCCTATGTTTCTTGTAGTTCATCCTTTCCTTCCTTTTTGATAGTTTGATTGGTTCCAGCTTGTAGATGGAGCTGCTCTTTTGTACCAGTTTTCCAGAGGTTAATGCTGTGATTTGATCGTGGAAACTCTCTTGCTGACAGAAATAAATTATAGATTTCTCCGCTTCTGAGAGATCGTCAAGTGACAACTTCTGGCTTCTCAGTGAAGCTCTCACAGCTTGCATTTCCTTATGCACGTCCAATACAGGTGATCCAATACCACCAGTACTTGTAAGCTGCTTTCTTCTCTCTTTCAAGTGCAGCAGGACCTTTTTTAGCTTGAGGACCCGTGCAACTGCAACCCTTTGCCTCCGCCAGTCAGAGAAATAGGCTATCGGCTGGTGAGTAGCATTCACAGTATCAACAACAGTTGCATTCATCAAGAGACTTCGCTTAACCTCTGGGTCGTCAGCAGTGATGTTCACATCTATGGGAGGTTTTGGCCACCTTTCCTCAGTCTCCCATAGAAACCTTGGGCTTTCGATCCATCTTTGTTTGACCAGGTCTTCTGCTTTCAATCTTGAAGCATCATCGGCAGGGTTTTGTGATGTGGGGATGTATCGCCACTGTGACACATCCTCGTGGTCCCTTATGGTAGTTACCCTATTTGTAACAAATGTTTGGAACCTCTTGTCCTCGCTTGACGTTTTCTCTTGGTCTTTAGAGGTCTTCTCATTAAAATCATGATTGTACTGGATAAGCAGTTCCTCCAAACTGTTCACAACTGTGCGATTAACAGTAACAGTGGGGCGGCCACTCCCACTCTGAGTGTCCTTGCCTTGTAATGGACCGTTAATAACCCACCCCAGTAGGGTTCTGACGGCATAGGGACCATCACCATGACTGTTAATCACTTTCCACGGTTCCATTAGCTTGGATGCGTTGGTACCAATTAATATATCCACATTAGAGGTTATTCGAGGGATGTGGATACCTTGGAGATACGGCCATTTAATCAGCTCCTCCTCACTGATGAGGTTGTCAGTAGACACAGGCATTTTCCTTTGTGTGAACACACTAGGGAGTTCAAAGAACTGATTGCCAGTCAATTCTGAGATTTCCAGGTCGCCTACAATGCAGCTAGGTACCACCTTACTATTGCCCATGGTGCGGAGATGGATCTTTGTTCTCCGACCTTCTGTGTTCAACCTCTTGACCAGCTGTTCTGAACAGAACGTGCCCGTGCTTCCTGGATCTAGAAATGCGTAAGTCTGGATTATTTTGTTACCCTTTGAGCATTTAACTTGTACCGGCAAGATTGGAAGTATGCCGTTGCCAGCCCCTGTATGGCCACAAGTTGATGTTGTAGTACAGCTGCTCTCCGGTTCTCTTTTTGGCAGATCAGTGCTACCTCCAAAGCTCCCCGTTTCTCTGTGTATGTGTAGAATACTGGGATGAGTTTGGCTGCAGTGGGAGCACTTCATTCGCTGGACACAACTTTTAGCCAAGTGCCCTGTGCACAAGCACCCGAAACACAGGCCTTTCTCCTTCAGAAAGTCCAGCCTTTCCCTTTGTGTCTTTTTTCCCAGATGCCAACATTGCTCAAAAGTATGCCCACGTAAATTGCAAAAAAGACAGGATGTAGGGCTTTCCTGGTAATTATTGGACCTATTCAGGGGAGGATCTGCTTTTGCTTCATCATCAAGCTCAACATGGGTTGCGAAACTGTTTTTGTATTGTGACTTGGTCTGCTGTTGAGGTTTGGGTTTACTTGTGGTGTTACCCAAAGGACTGTCCTGGATATCGCCAAAGACAGGATCCGAAGCAACTCTGACTTGATGTTCAAGATATTTCACAATGTCTATGAAACATGCTCTTCTATCGAACTTGTCAATAATGTCACATGCTTTTCCTCTCCACCGATCTCTTAGTCTGTATGGGAGCTTCTGTATGAGGGCCTTCATGTTAGCAGGCATGTCTAGTTCCTCCAAGTACTGCAACTCCCCCATAGCATTTGCACACTCTCTCAAATAAAGTGCGTATGCTTTGAGACCTTTAAGATCCTCCGATTTGACATTGGGCCATGTCCTTATTTTTTCCATGTAAGCTGCTGTTATTTGTAATGGATGCCCAAAATGTTCCCTGAGAAGTGTTTTGGCAGAAGGATAGCCCTCCTCAGGTGGCATATGAAGGCAACTGCGCACTAGGTCCCTTGGCTGCCCCCTAGTGAACTGCTCAAGGTAGTACAAACAATCACCATAATCACATGTTTTAGCCTCCACACAGTGCTGAAAAGCCTTAATGAATGATTGGAACATTAATGGGTCACCATCAAAAAGTGGAATTTCCCTGCGAGGCAAGTACTGAGAGGTTTGGGTTTGAACCAGGAGTGATGTTATTTCATTTTGCCTCTGTAATATGTTGTACAAATCCCCTGATACCTGGTTATGGACTTGAGCTGGCAAAACTGCTTGTGGTAATTTTTGCCTTGTTTTTGTTTTGACAGGATACAGAGTTGCGGTTTGCAATGGTTGGTTTTGATGTTTGTGATGTTGAGAAATGACTGGGGTTTTCATTGATTGCGGTTGTAGAGTTGAGGATTGCTGTGTGACGATAGGCTGGCTTTTTGGTTTAGCGCCTTGTCTGAAATAAGACTCCATTCCATCTGACCTGTTGCCGGTGACACTGCTGCCAGCCTCCTGCAGGACTGCTATTTTGGCAGCATGGGCTGCTATTTCTCCATCCAACTCGACCTGCTCCTTTATCCTCCTCAGAGCCTCAGCCTGCTCCTCCAAGGCATGTAGCTTTTTTAGTGCTGCAGCACGCTCCATAAGTGCGGCCTTATCCGCCAATGCTCTTATGCGTGCAGTTGAGGTGGAGGATCTTTTGCTGGATTTTGAAGCATCACTTTTATGACCATCTGACACATTGGACTTGATATTTGAAATGCTATCATGTGGCTCAACCTCAACCACATCATTGTCATGGCCAGCAACAGAACTCTCAGTTTCAATGTTAATTTCATCACCTTTATTGTCGCCTGTGGCAACAAAACCCTCACTCCCAGAAATTACATTTTCATTATCATCAACATCATTGTTATCATCATCATCACCTGGAACAAAAAACCTTTTACCCATTTTCTTCATAAAATCATCAAAATTACGCATTTTTGCAACAAACCATGTTTGTTGTCTTCTGGCTTCCTCAGCCGGTATTTTAAGCCCCAAAAACTCTGTGTGCACACTTTGTGTTTCACCATATAACCCTTTGAAAATATGAAATGCATCTTTTGCCTCGTTTTCACGTGTCTCATTCAACAAGACAGAAACATTTTCCTTCAGAGTTGTCAGCTTGCTCAATTTGGCTTTTCTTTCCCTCTGCAATCTTGCAACTTTCTCACCCAAAGCCTTAGGAGTCATTTTGACCTCACGTTTTCCCATGGCCATTTCCCCAGACTCAAGTTCAACTTCAACGTCATCGTCAACACCAGCGCTCTTTAGCGCCTCCACTTGATCCATGTTAATTAGAACTTGTTTTGTTCAATGTTTTGTTCAATAAAGTACTTGCAGTTCACTTCAAATAATAATAACAAAGTGGCGCTCCTTTAGCCTATAGCCTACCACACGCACGTTGCTGAACGCCGTCAGCGTTGATGAGATGCGAATCATGCGATCCCGATCGCCGTGCGCCGCGGCCGCGGTCCGGTCCAAACTCCAATCCGCTGCTGTCAGCTGCGGCGGTCGTGGCAGGCAATGTCCCCGTAGCACCCCTGTAGCTTGGGTTGACACCGCACTGTCTGCTGTGTCCGCCGTGGAAGATGATCCCGTCCCGTCCGCCTTCACAAACACACGCTGCGCTGCGGCCCGTGTGTGCTGTGTCCTCCTCCTCCTTCCAAACGAGCCTCGCCGGTTCGACTTGCTTCCCAGTCGCAAGCGGTCCGGAACAAAGGCAGTTTGTTGACCAAATGTAATGTCAGTCCTGAACTGACACCACTGGCTGGTTACTGAAAGCGAGATCTAGTTTAGACGTGTATAATAATAATAAAAACAAAGAACTGATGTCCAAACGTATGACTTCGTTTTGAATTAAGTGGTATTTTATTTACCGTCACTCAGCAGGTTTAAACAAACAAATTCAACAGCCTTTGTTCTCAAAGATTCGATACAGTCAACAAACTGTTGCCTCTTTCATTTCAGTAGCAACTGTGCCTTGATGCTCACTTCCTCATATAGACAGGGCGTTGGCCTTGGCCTTGACCGTGACTGTGACGTCAATTATAGAAATAAAAAGCATAGAAACGAAATGGCTCTTACAGTCTTTGTATTGAGTTTGTGCTTGAAATGTACTGTAATTCTGCAAACTGTTAATACATATTTCAAATCAATCAAAAAACTTTTCTGTCCTCACTTTTTGAGGGCCGCTAGCCCCTCCCCTAGCCCCTATTATACAGGTTTAATGTTTGTCTTTAGGTCAATGTTTGTTTTGTAAACGCCATTGACAATGAAGGGAAAAATTTCGTCATATTGTCTCTTTATTGTTAATGGCGTTTAATGTTTGTGTTTGCACCGTTTGTTTTACATCTCCATTACATCACCTAATCAACATGAGTTAGACTGTAATATATTAGCGCCCCTCACTTCACACGGGTGTGATTTTTGAGCCCCTCCTAAATACAGCTTTAATGTTTGATTGGCCGACCCAACTCACCGGTGCCCCTGATTGGCCAACCAAACTCTTTTGCTATCACTAAAATAAAACCAATCAATCAAAATACTGACCGGCTGCCCTGATTGGCCAACCCAACTCATTGGCTCCCCCTCATTGGCCACCCCGACTCACTGACTCGGCGCACCGGCCCCTGAGCGTTCACGTGACGTTTGTGTCGCCACGGCCTATATCAGCGAGCGGCGCCGCGCCACTCGGACAACCATTCTTTTCCTCATGCTGAGCTGGACAGTCCACCTGAAAGGACCCCGGAGGTTCCTCCACGCTGCGGTGGCAGTGGGTCACAAGGTGTACTCGTTCGGAGGACACTGCTACGGCGAGAACGACACCAAGAAGATCGACGTTCACGTCTTCAACACCGTGTCGCTGCGCTGGACCGAGCTGCCCCCCCCGACGGCGGCGGCGACCAGACGGGAGCGAGAGCGCCCCCTGGAGGTGCCCATGCGCATGTGCCACACGGCCGTGCTGCTGGACGACACCATCTACATCTGGGGGGGGATCGTGAACACGGAGATCGAGGAGGTGGACAACGGGCTGACCATCTACGGCGACAAGTGCAACGTGCTCTACGCCTTCGACGTGGACACGCACCGCTGGTTCAACCCCCGGGTCGGCGGCGCCGTGCCCGAGGCGCGCTGCGGACACTCGGCGTGCGTCCTGGACAGGAACATGTTTGTGTTCGGAGGGTTCAACCTCCTCAAGGGATACACCAACGACATCTACAAGCTGGACACCACCACCATGGTCTGGTCTCTGGTCAGCACGCAGGGCAAGCCGGCCCCTCCCTCCGAGTGGCACTCGGCCACCGTCATCGGGAGGAAGATGTACGTGTTCGGGGGCCGAGGGGGCGACGGCCACTACAACGACATCAGGGCCTTCAACACGCAGACCAACTGCTGGCTCAGCACGCCGTCCGCCAGGCTCCTCCCCGAGGGGAGGCGGGGCCAGTCCGCCTTCGCACACAACGGGGAGCTGTACATTTTCGGCGGCAACAACTTCAACGACCTGTGGAAGTTCAACCCGGAGAGCTCGTGGAAGCAGGTGGAGCCGAAGGGCAGCGGGCCGTGCTACATGTCCTGGATGTGCTGCTGCATGGTGGGAGACCGCATCGTGCTCTTCGGGGGCAGGCAGACGCCCGGCGACCTCTACATCCTGGACCTGAGTCCCAGTCTGAAGACGCTGTGCAAGCTGGCGGTAATTCAGTACGGTCTGGAGCACGCCGGGCTCCCGCACGACATCCGGTGGGAGCTGGCCGCCATGGCGACCGCCAACGGCACCAGGAAGCCCCCCCAGATACCGCCGCCGGAGGACAGCGGCAGGGAAGGCTTGGTTCCAGGAGGCGTAAAGGACGAAACGGACCGACCGAGAGCTCACCACCATTAGAGGAGACTCCCTTCAGTCAGACGGGAAGAGAGAGAAAGAGCACAGGAGTGTGCTCAGTGAACCGAGCAGCAGCAGGACAAGATGACGCTGTGGGAGCCGACCCAGGGCTGGGTTTAGTCCCTAACCCGACCCGACCCAACCTAACCCAACCTAACCTAACCCGACCTAACCTGACCCAACCTAACCCAATCCGACCCAACCCGACCCAACCTAACCCGACCCGACCCAGGGCTAGGTTAGGGTTAGGTTTGGCCCGTAACCCGACCCAAAGCCAGGACAGGCAAGAAGCTCCACCTACGTAGATGCACTGTGGTGCGACCCCTTAGTTAACAACATTGTAGAGGCCACAGACAGGCGAGTGTGGAGGGCAGCGATTCACATTGGCTAGACGACACTCTCGCATCACGTAACATCGCATGACAATATGAGCACATGAACACGGCTGCAGAAGACGAATGCACAAACAGATGTTTAGGACGTTCAGAAAGCAGATGTTTGAAGTGGGAGGAGCTTCAGAAAGCAGATGTTTGAAGTGGGAGGAGCAGAGCTGAACTAGAGAGCAGAGGTGGAGACCGCTGTGTTTTTTTTAAGTGTGTGATGATGATTTTGTTTTTTGTTTTTTTTTGTTTTGTTTTTTTTGCTCCTCTGTCATATTTCAGGCCAGTGCACAGGCTATGGGATCTGCACCCCAGAGACCCAGAGCAACACCCTGGACCCCTAACCCTATCCTAGACCCAGAGCAACCCCCTGGACCCCTAACCCGGACCCAGAGCAACCCCCTGGACCCCTAACCTGGACCCAGAGCACCATGCCCGGCCAAAAATAAAGAAATACCAGACTATTGCAAGTAACAACAGCACCAATTTAGTGTCCATGCACGGAAGGCTGCTGAAAGTAAGAAGACTGGTGTCCAAACACACCAGGATGCTCAGGTGCTCAGACGTAGGGACACCGTTCTAAAAGCTCCCAAAACAATGTGATACCTGACGGAGGCCCCTGAGGGCCCGGAGGCCCAAGCGCTGTCTTGTTTTAACCCGTTATGGGCGGGAACCCCTTTTGGTGTTGTAAGTGTAACCTGGGCACTAAGGCCCGGAAACAGAGACAGACTACGCCACTATGGGAATTTCAAGCCTACTGGGCAAAGATAAGAAGCGGAGCAGAGACGTGCAGTTCCAGTTGAAATATATATTGTTTTATTGAATTATGTTTAATACAATATGCTACTTAAAAGTGACTTTATTATCACAGGTCAATATCAAAAAGATCTAAAAAGGGATTACGAATATGAAGTTAGGGGCCTATATGCTATACTATACCAGTAGCAGGGGTTTTAAACGTCCTGACACAGGAGAGAGGCAGGGAGTGAGGGGGAGAGAAGGGGAATGTCTAACCGCCACCAAAGAGCCCACACACGGCAAGACAAACGTCACTCTTCAATCACTGCAAGACAAGAGATACTGTTAAACACTAGCAATAAAACTAGGAATAAGCATGCCGACTATACTAAATCTATATACTATAATAACTATACTATACTATAATAAAACTAGGAATAAGCATGCAGACTATACTAAATCCAATAAAACTAGGAATAAGCATGCAGACTATACTAAATCCAATAAAACTAGGAATAAGCATGCCGACTATACTAAATCCCAAACACAGCCTACCACCCGTGACCATCCCACCTGCTATAATGGCACAGCTGGGCCAAATGTACACCGTTATGAGGAACTACTATTAAGTTAAATCATTAAAACAGCTGATTTGCACAAACAATAAACAAAACAAATAACCAAAATAATAGGGACAAAAACAGCAGAGGTAAAGAGCTCCTCCTAATAAAACAAAAGGACAATATTAATAACTAATACTTATTACAATTTAAAACATACAAATACAATAGGCAGCTCTTTACCTCAAATTAAGAGGGCCACACTAGGCCATGACGTCATGCTCTGGTCCATAAACGCCACATGACACCGAACCGGAGCCGAAGGGCGCCACATACAGTCGGCATACGAGGCCATGACTCGAGGCGCCATGCCACTGAACCATCAGCAGCTAATGGCAGACAAGGCCTTAAGCCTACGACATGTGGGGGGGAGAAGCAGCCTATCCCAGACAAGGCCTTAAGCCTACAACATGTGGGGGGGAAGAAGCAGCCTATCCCAGGGAGTCTGGGATTCCCACTGTCAATGCCTGCCCTGCAAGGTTAAGGAACATTCATATTTTGCTCAAAACATACATTTATCAAAACACATGAAACCGTGCATACTGCATACCATCAATGAGTCTCTTGTTGCACCTCGACCCAACACACCACCAGGCAACCACAACAAGAAAACACATGAACAACAAAACACATGAAACCGTTCATACTGCATACCATCAATGAGTCTCTTGTTGCACCTAGACCCAACACACCACCAGGCAACCACAACAAGCCAGCCAGCTACTCTGATGGCCAGGTGTGGTTTATTGAGTTAGCAGCCGGGTGGCACAGCTGTCCTGAAAATGGGTGATTGGGGACTCACATCACATGTCTAGGAAAGCTCAACTCACTACATAAGCAGTATGTTATGCTTTAGCTATTGAAAAATAGCAGATCTACAAGCTCATAGCGCGGCACCGAGTGCCGTGCTATGAACTTGTAGGTCTGCTATTTTAGAAAAATCGTGAAAATGTGCCTCAAATCTTTGAATATATAGGCCTATATTCTTTCAGAGTTTCACTTTTTAACTCAAATCTATGCATGGGGTCAAACTGGAACAACATATTTTCAGATGGGGGTCGGCGGCCAATTTTCGGGGTCTTTGACACGAAATATTGAGAAACACTGATTCAGAAACATGAGAGTTTTCAGAAAAAATGACATTTTAAAAAGACATTTTTTTTAAAATTTCGGGTTAACCTGAGGCCCAACATTGTGTTGTTTTCTGCTCTGTTGTCTAGATAATAGTTTTGGGAGCGTTTACAATGGTGTGTGGATCTCATTCCTTTCTTAGTTATTCTTTTGGATCCTGCGCCCGTTGAAATGTCATAACACATGAGAGATATGACAGATCATTAAACACGACAATCGTTTAGTACGAGTCATACTATACGATTGTCTATTATTTAACACGAGTCCTGGATACTTTCTCACCAGTTAAGCAGCCTGCAATGGTGTAGTTCTCTTTGATTGATTGATTGATTGATTGATTGAAATATTTATTAACAGTTTGCAGAATTACAGTACATTTCAAGCACAAACTCAATACAAAGACTGTTAACTGTGAGTGGACGACCCAATTAAGCATTACACTTGTTTACAACAGGGTCCACCATGTTCAATTCATCAAAACATTTAGAGACGTACAAATAGACACTTCTATATAGTTAAAGAACAGAACAGGAATTCATCATAAAGGAAGCAAAAAGGGGAAAGAAACATATACAGTGAGGGGGAAAAAGTCTAAACAAGTCTAAACATTATAAAGACAAACAGAAACTCAATTTAAATTGTTATTTAAACTCTTTAATCCTTCATAAACATAAACAATGAGGTGAATTCTTAGCATATATTTTTATTTAACCTATAAAAAAACCCACATTGAGAATAAAGTCTCTTTTACCAGTTCATACTAACCCTGGTTAGATTAGAGTTAAAGGGTTAGTGTGAACAGGTTGAGTACATTTAGCTAATAACTAGGGTAAGTATTAGTTAACTAGCTATTTGGTTCTAACTAGGGTTAGGTTTATAACTGGCTATTTGAGTACATTTAGGTTCTAACTAGGGTAGGTATTAGTTAGGTTTATAACTGGCTATTTGAGTACATTATAAGGTTCTAACTAGGGTAGGTATTAGTTAGGTTTATAACTGGCTATTTGAGTACATTATAACTTAAGGTTCTAACTAGGGTAGGTATTAGTTAGGTTTATAACTGGCTATTTGAGTACATTCAGGTTCTAACTAGGGTAGGTATTAGTTAGGTTTATAACTGGCTATTTGAGTACATTAAGGTTCTAACTAGGGTAGGTATTAGTTAGGTTTATAACTGGCTATTTGAGTACATTTAGGCTACACATGTTGCCCTATGAATGCTTCCTAAAACATGCATTCTAAACATACAACACAGCACAGATACAGCAGAATGTAGTCTCTGATGCCACCTGGTGGTGACAACCGACAACTGCAGGATGCGGCAGCGTGTATTTCCATCCGTACGACGGTGATGCGAGTCGAAAACAGCCGATGTTTGGCTCCGTCTAATCGGCAAATTTAGGATTTCCGGTTTGAGAGGGCTCCGTCTAATAAGCAAATTTAAAATGTCCTGTTTGAGAGCTAGCAAATTTAAGACATCCGGTTGCCTTCAGAATAAAATTATGTTTGGCTCCGTCTAATCGGCAAATTTAGGACTTCCGGTTTGAGAGGGCTCCGTCTGATGAGCAAATTTAAAATTTCCTGTTTGAGAGCTAGCAAATTTAAGACATCCGGTTGCCTTCAGAATAAAGTTAGGGTTATTTAATTAGACAGTGCCGTGACGGGCCTAGCTACGCGCTAGCCGCTAGCTGACCAGCTAGCTGTGTGTCTTCATGACCTAAAAACGACACTTTATTTGTTGTAAAACTTTCTTTTTTTGAATCGACAGTTTGTGTTAAATAATCTTCCATTTTTTAGAACAACAATGAAACACTTAAACACGTATTAATATAATATCCATGAAGATAGCATAAAGCTAACGATAGCTAAAGCTACCTTAAGCTTTAGTTGATCTTTTAAATGTCCTCCTTAGTATAAATATAATATTAATAATTAATATATACTCTAAGATGTCGTCACTGTTTTGTTGTTCTGTTCTTAGAGTAAGTAATATTATTTATCGTAATTATTAATGTCCTCACTGTATTATTTACTGCTATTATTTTAATGTTTTATTCCTGCTTTTTTTCTCCATTCATTTCTCTGTAAAGCACTTTGAGCTGCATTTCATTTCATGAAAGGTGCTACAAATAAATAAATAGTTTTATTATTATTATTTTATTAACGCACACTGCGCATGCTCAGTTCCGCTCGTACGACAACAGCCGAGTGACGTAGTTCGGCACTTCGGCTGTTCCCGGCGGTCTGTTGGACACTGTTGGACGGAGAAGTATAATTGTAGCTGTCAGTATAATTCAACCGCCAGATGGCGCTTTTACCCACTTTTCACTGCATTTTGCATCACAGTGCAGCTCAAAGCTCAGAGTGTGAAGGTCATGATGAACCACGGGGCGGCGAAACTGAGCCGTTATAGCAGATCTAAAAGCCCACAACAAGTCTCACCCACGGCGCCTTGTGGGCTTGTAGATCTGCTGTTTCTGAACGCGACGACACCGTCATACGACAGTGCATAAATGTACCTGTAGAAAGTTCAACTAGCTATTATTAATGTAACGTTTTACTTCATATTAATGAGCATGTTGTGTTACTTATAATTAATACTACTAGTAATAGTACTACTACTAGTAATAATACTACTAATAATAATAGATAGATCTTTATTTTTCAATGAAACAACGAAATTCAGTTTAGAGCTTCACCTTCACCACTGGCATCAAATAAATATCCATACTGTAATAATAATAATAATAATACTAGTAATACTACTACTACTACTGTTGTCCTGTATTGTTTGTATGTTTAAACCACTACTTTTGCTGTAACCTAATTGCCCTTCTGAGACATTAAAATACCTTGAACCTTGAATTACTACTACTACTTCTAATAATAATAATAATTAATAATAAAGGCTGTGGTGATGTGAGGCGATAGTGGTTCTCAACCAGTGGTCCGGGGACCACCAGCGGTCCTTGAAGTGATTCCAGGTGGTCTTAGCTAAATGATGGAGTTATAGCTGGTAACCAAATTGACCCTTATTATTTATATTATACTCTTCAGAGCTTCGGTTTTATGTTACAAACATCTGCATTATTTAATTTACAAGAAGTCCAACTCAATAATTAGAGAATGTAGAAGATATACATGTTTGTTGGGGCTAAATTAATCAAATGGTGAATGAATAAATAAATACAGGTGAAGTAAACATTGAAGATGCTTTGCTACAAGCAGAATCTGCTGGAGCTGACCTTTGACCAGGTCAAAGGTCAGCAACTGGCATCATAATATCAATATGGTAATAATCACACCTGTGTGAAGTGAGGGGCGCTCTTATCATCTTACATCAAGGAGGGAATCCGGTACAGCTATGATTAGGTGATGCAATAATGATGTTGTAAACGGTGACAAAACAAATACTGTTAAACACCCACAATAAAACTAGGAATAAGCATGCCGACTATACTAAATATATATACTATAATAACTATACTAGACTATAATAAAACTAGGAATAAGCATGCAGACTATACTAAATCCAATAAAACTAGGAATAAGCATGCAGACTATACTAAATCCAATAAAACTAGGAATAAGCATGCCGACTATACTAAATCTATATACTATAATAACTATACTATAATAAAACTAGGAATAAGCATGCAGACTATACTAAATCCAATAAAACTAGGAATAAGCATGCAGACTATACTAAATCCAATAAAACTAGGAATAAGCATGCCGACTATACTAAATCCCAAACACAGCCTACCACCCGTGACCATCCCACCTGCTATAATGGCACAGCTGGGCCAAATGTACACCGAACTACTATTAAGTTCAATCATTAAAACAGCTGATTTGCATAAACAAAACAAAACAAAATAATAGGGACAAAAACAGCAGAGGTAAAGAGCTCCTCCTAATAAAACAAAAGGACAATATTAATAGCCAATACTTATTACAATTTAAAACATACAAATACAATAGGCAGCTCTTTACCTCAAATTAAGAGGGCCACACTAGGCCATGACGTCATGCTCTGGTCCATAAACGCCACATGACACCGAACAGGAGCCGAAGGGGGCGCCACATGCAGTCGGCATACGAGGCCATGACTCGAGGCGCCATGCCACTGAACCATCAGCAGCTAATGGCAGACAAGGCCTTAAGCCTACGACATGTGGGGGGGAGAAGCAGCCTATCCCAGACAAGGCCTTAAGCCTACGACATGTGGGGGGGAAGAAGCAGCCTATCCCAGGGAGTCTGGGATTCCCACTGTCAATGCCTGCCCTGCAAGGTTAAGGAACATTCATATTTTGCTCAAAACATACATTTATCAAAACACATGAAACCATGCATACTGCATACCATCAATGAGTCTCTTGTTGCACCTCGACCCAACACACCACCAGGCAACCACAACAAGAAAACACATGAACAACAAAACACATGAAACCGTTCATACTGCATACCATCAATGAGTCTCTTGTTGCACCTAGACCCAACACACCACCAGGCAACCACAACAAGAAAACACATGAACAACAAAACACATGAAACCGTTCATACTGCATACCATCAATGAGTCTCTTGTTGCACCTAGACCCAACACACCACCAGGCAACCACAACAAGCCAGCCAGCTACTCTGATGGCCAGGTGTGGTTTATTCAGTTAGCAGCCGGGTGGCACAGCTGTCCTGAAAATGGGTGATTGGGGACTCACATGTCTAGGAAAGCTCAACTCACTACATAAGCAGTATGTTATATGTTGGAGCTATTCACTATTTTGTATTTCACATTTATTTGTTGGATTTGTTTGGTAGAATTATTATATGCATTATTATTCCAGTTTATTTGTGTTCCAGTTAAAGGCTTTTGTTTTGAAGGTATTGGGCAATTGGGTGTGCACAGGTGAATTGATTTAACTGTCATCAGACAGGCACTCATTTAGATTTCAGTTTGGCACTGGGAAGGTGCACAAGTTTTTATCAGGGTGACAGGGTCAAAGCAAACTAGCAAAGCAGTTATTTCCATCATGTTTGCCATACTTGTCTGTGAAGGAAATGGAATAAAATATCACCAACCTGCAAGAGCTGTTTCGACATCGACTCATTTATCCCTGCGTAAGATCCACTATACCCGGTGCCTCAGTGGCCCTTTGAGTTTTATTGTTGTTGACAAATAGCCACTACATAAAGTAAAAACTTGCCCTTATTGAAGTGGACATTTTATTGTTTGGATTTTGCACTGGATTTTAAAGACACGTCAGAGAATGGAGTAGCAGCGACTTAATGGACATTGTCGCACAAAACTACCCAGAAACATTGGTATGTGAAAATAATATACACTCAGTCGGCTTTATTGGAAAAAAGCTTTACTATTGGAGTGGCTGAGTTTGTTGTTTCACTACCGCAGAGCAGATCGTGAGTTGGATTTTGATGCATGTTTGATTGTGCAATTAGAGACATTCATTCATAAATCTCCGATCTTAAAGGTTGTGTGAAGTTCAGACTACAGTAAACCAGACAATATAGTGTGTTGAGAAAAAGAAACAATGTCACAGATACATTTAAAAGACAATGTTGAGACTCGGAAGTGTGGTTTCTGATGATATCAGGCCAGAGGACAGTGTTTCAAACATTTCATGTCCAAAGGAGAATCAAACCAGAACACTCTTGTGTATTCAAAGCATCATCCACCTCATATGCAAGGATAAAGGCAGAGGCTGATAAAGCAGCACTCTTAGAGCGCATTCATGCGTTAAAAAGGAAACATCAGTTGGAAGCAAAGGAGGAGGAATTAAGAAAGGAAAAGGAACAGTTTACTCTAGAGACTGAGCTAGCTGCAACCAATGCTAAAATCAATGTTCTGGAACTCTATTCAAGATGTGGATCCAAAAGAGTGGATGGAATGAACTCCTAGTAAAAAATAATCCAACTTGCGTAATTATTTACCCAACCACTTCATAAATAGTGGACCAACACTGTAGTAGTTAATTTTACCCAACTAGATGTGTCGTTTATTTTAACCCAACCATATAATTAAACATTTAATCCAAATATTGGGTAAAATTAATTAAAGCCCTGGGTAAATTCTACCCTATGAATTGTGTAAAATACTATCCACATATTGGGTAAAATCAATTACAGCCCTGGGTGAAATCTACCCTATGAATTGTGTAAAATACTATGCACATTTAATCCACATATTGGGTAAAATTAATTAAAGCCCTGGGTGAATTCTACCCTATGAATTGTGTAAAATACTATGCAAATGTACATTATATTTTAACCCAAATGCTGGGTAAATCATATATTATCAATATTCAGATTCAGTTACAGTTGTTTAAGATTACACCCTTTAAAATGCATCCTATATTTGGTCATGCAAAAAAATAACACTTAAAACAATGCTGGAAATGTAGGAAAAAATATTTATTTTAGTATTAATAAGGTGCTTCATTAATAGGTAGCTTTTTCAATATGCTTCAAGCATAACAGTGTCTAAACAGTGCAAAAACCTCACCTTCAGCATAATTTGCTCATTCCAAATATACAGTGCAATCTGTTTGAACAACACTTAAAGTGCTATAACATGATGTATAAAATGAACACTTAGAACAGTGCAATAATGTCACCTTCAGCACAAATACACACGCAACTCACCAGATCCTCCACATCAACAGCTTCCCCTGCCCATCCACCTGGGCAGCGAGAGAGGACATCCAAAACATTACATCGCTCAATTAGACATTACATAAACGTCCAAGTCTATTTGTTGTGCGATGAACGCAAAAAAGTCACGGGTTTGGATTCCTGTCCTGCTATTTGCGAACGCAGTGAGCACTTACTATGAGACCTAGCAGATCATGTCTGTGTGTCTGTCTGTCTGTGTGTCTGTCCCGCTTTTGTGCCCATATATGGAGCACAAAAGCGTGACCATAACCATATAAGGAGTCCCCAAAGCAGCTATACGTCCAAAACCCAAATATGTACGAGCTGCGTTCGCTTCCCGCGTTTGCGCGTCTTACTGGTCCATAGACAGCATTTTGAAGGAATTCCCAAACAGGAGCACACTGTTTCAGGTAATGGATATTAAACATATATGAAACAGACATCGACCGCCTGCAGCAATGTGTTTTGTTCCAACGCCTCCCCAGCCAGAATGACGAACACCTGGGATGACTTTCGAACGTTGTTACCCAGCGACAGGACATAGGGGTACTCTGTTGATGCCCTTGCTTGCTGGACGTACTCCACCATGTATGTTCCAACCTGAGCAAGAAATAAACAAAAGGCATATTATATACATCAACCAAAGTAAGATTGTCGACATACAAAGAGTAAGCAAGACAATGGCGTTCACTGATTGCAGTGGCTGATATGGCATGTTGAGAAATTCATTTTCGGAATAATTCTATAACAAGCAGCCAGGCTCTGCACCACCGTTTTCCCATCTAGACCAAAAATATCTGATCTACCAGCTCACAATGTCAGAAATTTCCCAGTTTGATCCCGGGCTAGCCAAACGGTTGGGTCGAAGTGTCCCTGAGCAAGACTCTGAACCCCTAATTACTCCCGATGAGCAGGTAGGTGCCTTGCATGGCTTCCTCCTAGCAGATGTGCTATTGTTGGTCAATAGCACCTAACCCTAACCCTAACCCCCCCCCCCCAGAATATGGCTGCTGGGTTCAAGTGGTTAAATGAGTAACATTTCCTTTAGAAATGCAGAGGGACTTACAGGCTGATGGTCTATAAACGCCAACTTGGACTCCTGGATGGTGTGCCGAATGGTTTTCTTGTTATGTTTATAGACGGTTGGTGGAAGCAGTGCTGGTAACTGGGACAGGGCAAGTTCCCCCAAAACATCTGTAGGAACACAATTTTATATGCATCAATATGTGGAATGGCACATGAATGATTGTCATTTAGTAGCAAAAACAAACACCTGCTAAATGTAAATTTGCATTGTCTGCTGTATAATATAACAATATAGTACCAGGTGTTAATCCATCCAACATGTAGAGGAGCTTCCCTTCTCTTCTGGCCAGGTCCAAGATTTTCTCTGCATAAACAGGCAGCCAGGTCTCAAAAGGTTTGGGTGCAGCCTCTCCATGCAGGATCTCAAAGTCCTGTGCAATCTTAATAAAAAAAAACAGGATATGGTACTTTCTATTAAAGTACACAAGGATATTACCAAATACCAATCACTAAATTATGTGGCTCTATTCATTGCTTCAATATATTCAGTTACAACAATTACCTGGTATGCACGTCTGACGAACGGCAAGTTCATTGGTTGGTGGCAGTGTTGCCAACTTAGCGGATTTGTCGTCATATTTAGCTTCTTTCCAGACCCCCCTAGCGACTGAATTAGTGAAAAGCTTCTGGCGAGAAATCTAGCTTTTTTCCCCTGGTGAATTGGGGACAAATCGTGTTGACAGGCGCCAGATATGCGCCAGAGATAAAATCTTTTTTTTTTTTTTCTCAGCCTCAAATCCGCGAAATTGGCAAAACTAAAAGTGGTCGGCGCGTCTGGTCTGGCTCACAGGTCACAGCAGGCTCAGTGGCTTCCTCGGCTCGGTTATGTGCACACTGCACAGACTGTCTACCAGTGCTTCCTCCTTTCTTGCTCTGCCTAGGCGAGTGCGCTCCGGTGCGGTATTTCCGAACGCGCCCCTCGAGCTCGACAGAGCAAGAAAGGAGGAAGCACTGGCAGCTCAGTTTAGTCTGCTAGTAAAAAATAAAATACACACTCGGATGCAGTGCATATCCCACCCCTGGCGACTTTTGGCGACTTTTCGAGGAGCCACTAGCTACTTCCGTTACTGGAGAGTTGGCAACACTGGTTGGTGGTGGTTGTGGTGGTGTCGGCTGTGTTCGTTTCTGACGCTGTTAATGCCTTTCTTACGTATTTGACTCTGTCTTCGATGAAACCAGTGGCTGTTAATTTCCCCTGTCCTGTGGTAAACCAGAGTCCCTGTAAAGAAATTAAACTCTTGAATGAACAGAGATGAGGCACATTTTAATTTTAACAGTGGCCAGAAGACGTGGCCGGAACAGGGTTTTTCTGTACATTGGCCATATAAAGTCGTCCAGTACTCTTGTGTCCAAATAACTTTAGCATCAATCCCTTTACAAAATGTGAATTACTCACAAAGCCACTTCTTGAGTCATCTTTCAAGCAGGGAAATGCCTGAATCAAATTACTGGCCATTGCCTGTTTGGTCTCGGAGGCAAGGCTGTAAACACAGGAGAAAAAAAAACTAAATTACCAGCAGAGTCAAACTAGATAGTACTGCTAAAACATGTCACGCACTCCAGTATAATGGCTGTAGCATTTTCTGGAGCTAATAGGGATCATAACAAAAAACACTAAACATGTGTTTTGGTGTTTTGTGCATGTTTATGTTGGTAGTCTGTCTTTAAATAATCATTTGATCATACGACTACTTTATTTGCATTTCACCTCAGACACTACTTTCAAGTCACTAATTACTTTTATACTTAATACAAATATAGGTAAATGTCAAGACTTGTCCCATCATATCTTTCCCCTGAAAGAAGATTCATATACCAATTTCAAACTAGTGTTTGCATGAGTGTGTGTGTGTGTGTGTGTGTGTGTGTGTGTGTGTGTTTAAGTACCATTCTCCAAACTTCTCTGTGATGTGAGAACACAAAATACGGACGAGGCAACGTCTCTGTATAATAGTTATGGATGGGTTCCTCGCATCCAGGCTCTTTGCATCAAGGGTCGCCAGGATCAGCTGGCCTTCAGTCGCGCTTATGAGAACCTGGAGAATATTCTGAGGAAATTGAAAGAAGGGACCACATTGCAGATATTGTTTATTACTCTTCAGTGTTGATTAAATAAAAAGTTACACCCAAGTCTTAAAAGTGGAACTTACAAATTGTGGAATGATATGCAGACCCAAGTAGCGAACTCAGAAGACTGCATACAGTATGTATGCATGTTTGTGAGAGATGTGTACCAGAAAGGACATTCTCATGGCCAAAGTTTAGATAAAACCCCATCTGACCATGTGTTGTTACTGGGACCTCCCAGACCCCCATTTGACCATGTGTTGTTATACTGGGACCTCCCAGAAGCAAAGATTTGAGTTAGAAATGTTCCCTCTGAAAAAATATACCAGTATATACAAAGATTTGTGCCACATTTTCACAATTAAAAAAAAAGGTTGATAAGCACTGTAGCTAGCTCATACTGTCACAATGCCAGCACACAGACAGTCAGGCAGACAGACAGACAGGCAGGCAGGCAGGCAGGCAGACTCCACTGCTGTCAAACGAGGTAGTAATCCTCACATACAACCACAGCTAACATGCAAGTGCTTGTTCTGCAATGCTTGGCTTGGGTGCGCCTCCCCTCCCCTCCCCTCTCCTCCCCTCCCCTCCCCTCCCATCAGCTGTTAAACAAAAGCAGGTACACTCTGTAACGATGCGTTGCTGTTTGCAGACAGCCTATAAGATGCACGTGCGCGCGCGCGCACACACACACACACACACACACACACACACACACACACACACACACACACACACACACACACACACACACACACACACACACACACACACACACACACACACACACACACACACACACACACAGTTGATTGGGCCAGACGTGCATGTCTACTGTCTGTAGACATGCAGGTCTTGTAGGTCTGCTATTTATTTTTTTAGAAAAATCTAAAGAACGACTGACATAGAAACATAGGCTTTTTCAGAAAACTGTCAGGATGTAGAAGACATTTTTTTAATAATCTGATCTCTCAGGTCAGAATGGGCTAATCACATTTACACAGACCAGACCTGTGGGCCAGCGGCCGGCCTACTTGGGAACAAGGTGTCTTCGACTATGCCTGCCTGGACCTCTTGGTACCACAATAGCGCACCTCAAATGCCCTTAAATAACTCCATTTCGACCTGAGGCTGATTCTAAGAGATTTCTGGCAAAGTAAATAGAATGGTTAAAATAGAATGTTGGGACATGTGGAGTTTGCTTTGGAGTTGCCCTAAACTGCAAGTGCACGTTTGACTGAGGAGTCTGCTAAAAACAATACAATAAAATAAAGTAAAACAATTATAAATATTATTCTCTGGTATCGGTATTCGGTATCGCCTAACACAGAAATTGTGGTATCGGGACATCCCTAGTTATAAAATTATGTAATATTTTTTCTTGGTCCCATTTTATTGTCTTTATACATGCTTCCACTTGGTGTTTTAATCGGTCATTTTTGTCTTACCACTGTTATGCTGATGTCACCCAGCTGTATTTTGCATTTAAACCCTCTGATCATAGACTTTTAACGAACACTTTTAGAAGGACTCATATCACCCCTGTGCTTGCTGCTTTACACTGGCTTCCAATTGACTGCAGAATTGTTTTTAAAATTGTATTAATCACTTTTAAAGCTCTCCATGGGCTGTCTCCTATGTACATGACTGAATTATTATCCCCCAAAGCAAATGTGAGAACACTGAGGTCTTCAGGTAAGTTCCCAATACAAGACTAAGAACTAAAGGCGATAGAGCTTTTGAAGTTGTAGCCCCTACCCTATGGAATGAATTACCCCTTTCTTAAGGAGGGCAGAATCTGTCGAGATGTTCAAAAAGCTGCTAAAAACCCATTTGTTTCAAAAGCACTTTTGTCTGTAATATTGTCTATATGGTACTGCATGTTTATATATATTTTTTCTTTTGTATTATTACTCTGTCATTGTGTTTTAGTTTTATTGTTGATCAATGTGTTGCTCTTGTTTTATTTCATTTTATTTATTGTAAAGCACCTTGTGACATTTGTTTTGAAAGGCGCTTTATCAATAAAATGTACCTTACCTTTACCTAATATTATACTGCTGTTATTCTAGTATAAAATAACAGTATAATATTCCTGACATGTAGTGGAGTAGAAGTACTGGAAATTGGAAATACTTGAGTAAAGTACAAATAACTCAAAATGTTACTAAAGAACTCCAGTAAATGTTACTTTACACCAGAGGTTCCCAGCCACTGGTACTAGAACCTCTGGTGGTAATTGAGCCCCCTCTGGTGGACACACAGAGGTACTGACACACAGAGGAGGCTCAACTATAGCTGATCAATAAGCAATTGGTTGAAACAGGCTCTCCAGCCGTGCTGAAATGAGCACGACAGCACAGCTAGACGTTAGTAGAAGATTCGAGAAGGGATTAATCACGTTATAAATATCATCAGTTGAGCTGATTAGTGATTAGACTGAGTTTTGTCAGAGCAGCAGAATTATTGAATTAGGAATGGATTTTAATAACAGTTATTATGGAGGTCCTTGAAGAGACACATCAGTTTAAAAGGTTCTATTTTAACATCAGTTATTATAGGAATGGAACATAAAGGGCAGGTCTACGCTGCTGTATTTTAACATCAGTTATTATAGGAATGGAACACAAAGGGCAGGTCTACGCTGCTGTATTTTAACATCGGTTATTATAGGAATGGAACACAAAGGGCAGGTCTACGCTGCTGTATTTTAACATCAGCTATTATAGTAATGGAACATAAAGGGAAGGTCTACGCTGCTGTATTTTAACATCAGTTATTATAGGAATGGAGCTGGGACTCGATTAAAAAAATTAATCTAATTAATCAGAGGCTTTGTAGTTAATTAATCTAGATTAATCGCATTTTAATCACATATCAATATTCAACCTGAGAACAGCGAGAAACCTTTTTTTTTAATGTTTTTTTGGTATCCCAGTGAATCAATGAATAGTGACTACAGGATACCACTCATTTTCAACATTTTACTGTCATTAATATACCTGTTGTGGAAATAATAATAAAAAGTCACCCCATTCTGTGTTGCCTAGAACTGGAGGTCTGAAAAAAAATGTAGTAACAGTAACAAGTACATCTCAGTCACATCACAAAGCTGTACTTACTTCATATTGTTACTGTTTTTTGTCAGACCTCCAGTTCTAGGCAACACAAAATGGGGTGACTTTTTATTATTTCCAGTTTTCAGTACTATAGAAAAGCTCCCAGTGAGAAACGTTCCGCGGTGAAAAAAAAGGTGCGATTATTTATCTGTAGGTAATCGCGATTCATTTTTCTGTAGTTAATTCATCTAAATGAATCGCAATTTGTCCCGGCCCTAGTTATTATAGGAATGGAACACAAAGGGCAGGTCTACGCTGCTGTATTTTAACATCAGTTATTATAGCAATGGAACATAAAGGGCAGGTCTACGCTGCTGTATTTTAACATCAGTTATTATAGCAATGGAACACAAAGGGCAGGTCTACGCTGCTGTATTTTAACATCAGTTATTATAGGAATGGAACACAAAGGGAAAGTCTACGCTGCTGTATTTTAACATCAGTTATTATAGGAATGGAACATAAAGGGCAGGTCTACGCTGCTGTATTTTAACATCAGTCTTTATTGATTCTGAATTGAATTTTAATTCACACATTAATCATGTTACCAAGATTGCCTTTTTTCACCTTAGAAATATTGCACGAATCAGAGCCTATTTGTCTTTGGACGATGCAAAAACGCTAATCCACGCCTTTGTTTTTTCTTGGCTTGACTACTGCAATGCACTTTTTTCTGGACTGCCTAAGAAAACAACTGACAGATTACAACTTACCAAGCATACCAAAATGCAGCAGCCAGAGTTTTAACTAGAACTAAGATGAGAGAACATATTACTCCAGTTTTGGCTTCACTGCACTGGCTTCCGGTTGTTTTTAGGATTGATTTTAAAATTTTACTTGTGTATAAAGCTCTCAATGGTCTCACACCTTCCTACCTACATGACTGCCTGCCTAAATATGTCCCAAACCGCCCCCTAAGGTCTTCCACTGCTGGCCTGCTCGCTTTGCCTAAGAAAATGGCAACTAAAAAATACGGGGAAGCAGCTTTTTTGCTTCTACGGGCCGACGGCATGGAACAAACTCCCACTGTACCTTCGACAGGCAGCCTCTGTAGACATTTTTAAAGCACAGCTCAAGACCCACTTCTACAACATTGCTTTTAATTGATCTTATCATGTCCTCACTGTATTGCATTACATTACTGCCTTGCTTTTCTTCTTTTTTTCTCCATTGCTCTGCAAAGCACTTTGAGCTGCATTTCATGTCATGAAAGGTGCTATACAAATAGTCAAGTAGTCCGTCTTTAAATAATAATTTGATCATACGACTACTTTATTTGCATTTCACCTCAGACACTACTTTCAAGTCACTAATTACTTTTATACTTAATACAAATATAGGTAAATGTCAAGACTTGTCCCATCATATCTTTCCCCTGAAAGAAGATTCATATACCTATTTCAAACTAGTGTTTGCATGAGTGTGTGTGTGTGTGTGTGTGTGTGTGTGTGTGTTTAAGTACCATTCTCCAAACTTCTCTGTGATGTGAGAACACAAAATACGGACGAGGCAACGTCTCTGTATAATAGTTATGGATGGGTTCCTCGCATCCAGGCTCTTTGCATCAAGGGTCGCCAGGATCAGCTGGCCTTCAGTCGCGCTTATGAGAACCTGGAGAATATTCTGAGGAAATTGAAAGAAGGGACCACATTGCAGATATTGTTTATTACTCTTCAGTGTTGATTAAATAAAAAGTTACACCCAAGTCTTAAAAGTGGAACTTACAAATTGTGGAATGATATGCAGACTTTGGGGCATGACTTGCATCTGAGCCACAGGTGCCATTCGGACCTCCATGGAAGGTGTTGACGTTCCTTCGTCTATGGGTGGTGGAATTTCTTCTTCATCCATGGGGGGTGGAGGTGTGGCAATTGGTTGCACATCATGTGGCACAGCAAGTTCAATCTGAACAGAAAACACAGGTTAATGTACCAAATAGTGACACCCAGCCACGTAGAATTGCCAGATGACCATCAGTAATGTAAATTAGTGCGCCACACGCCCACACCCAAGTAGCGAACTCAGAAGACTGCATACAGTATGTATGCATGTTTGTGAGAGATGTGTACCAGAAAGGACATTCTCATGGCCAAAGTTTCAAAAGTGTCAACTCTTGGTTGCATTCTTGGATCATGCAGACCTGTGGCAAATTGAAAAATATGTTTTGTGTACACAATACTGTATATCACTGACAGGTGAACCCGAAGGCGGGGTTGGCGAAAGGGCCTTTCTGTGTGGAGTTTGCATGTTCTCCCCGTGTCCCCTAGGGTAGATACCCTCACAAAAACATGCAGTAATCCTGGTCTCTAAACTGCCTCCCCCTGGCCAGCTGGGGCGCCTGATGGAGGGGAAAGGAACTGGTTGGAATAACGTGTTCCTTCCATGCGCTACGTCCAACCAGGGAAACTCCCCCCTGTCAGGTGTAAAGGAGCAACTTGGACACTCAGGCATGAAGGGAGCATGAGTTAAGTCCGTTGCTCTCCCCAGGTTGGCGGAGGGTGTGTAGAGCCCAGGATCACAGTAGATGATTGGCACAGGGGTGAAAAATGTGTTACAAAATCGTGGGATAAAAATATATATTAAAAAAAAATCACTGACAGGTGGAAACAGTGCATCTCCACAATAGTTCTGTTATTACTTTTACAGCCGATCAACAAGCTCACAACACGTCACATCGTGACACATTGAGAGCTTTCAGATCTGCTATTTTTTGTACAACACTGACAAAGTAGGAAATTAATTTACAAAAGCTTAATATGGACACACGCTTACACACGCTTCTGCCTGACAGCAACGATATGTAGACACATGGGAGATGTGGGAAAAAAACACGTAATGTACAATTTATCACATCCCAGTAGTAATTTTACAGAAACATCCCGTAACTGCATCGCATCCCTGTAGTCCATCCTCTCATTTATCAAACACATATTGACATAGGCGGCGGGTGCGTTTTACCTTTGGGTAGGCTATAGAATTGCGTTGGGGGGGGGGACTCTCGCGGCCGAGCGGAGCGAGGCCGCCGCCGCGGATTTTTTTATTTATTTATTTCCCAGATGGTCTAAAAATGAGTTATTTAGCATACTTTTACCAATGAATTAGCCTATACACAGACAACGACTTTTGGACGTCTTTTTCTCAAGTCTCGAGTCAGTCAGTGTAGATTACCCGGCGGTGTTGCTGCCCCTCCGGGAGTCGCGGCTCATGGCTCTACAGACGGCACAGAGACAGCAGTCACTCCGCTGAACGTGTCAGACAGCCGACTCACAGCTTCTTCTTCTGAATTAGGCTACTTTATCTTTGCCTTGAAAAAGACATTTTGCGTTTTGCTGTTTCCCAAAACAAACCAGCGCGCGCTACTCTTTGCTACAAAGCGACTGGAAGGACGAGGTTTACAGACATACCAATAGTAGTCAATCATATGCTGATTAGGCCAGTTGCTGTATAGTGTATAGCCTATATCCGATCAGCGATCACCAGGGGCAGCGACAACACACACACAAACACAATAGCCTTCTATAATGCTGCGCACATATATTATATATATTTAAAAAAATACCCAGCATCATTTTTGGGAAGGCTAAGCCTTCCCTAGCCTTATGCACCCGCCGCTATCCTCAAGGCAAAGGCACCTTTTAAGCAGCATTTAAAAAAGAAACACTATACAAATTGGAAAGATTGGCTTGCAACAAAAAAGCAACAAGTAGCAACACAACTGTCGTGTTAGTGAATAACATATGCGTGAGTCCGACTGTACTTAACGTGGATAGTATTTATTAACTGTCTCATAACATGTAAACAACCTGTCATGTCATCACCTCTCGACTCTGTAGTCTTTCCCCTCATACCACAATCACACCACATCTCCCCTTTCTAGAATCAATGGGTAGACTGCCAATGATTCCACAGACCTTGAGGATTATTCTGCCTCGTGGGTGGAAGGTCTGCTCCTATCTGAGCCTGAACCAGACAGTCAAACACACACATAAAATATAGCCTTAGCCAGAACAAATCCACTTCAAAATCAATACTCAAACATCCATCCTATACTAATACTGTACTGTCCTCACTCTTACTACTGCCCTGCAACTGACTTAACATTTTCACAGTACAATAAAGCAATAACACAAACATAACAATGTCAAACACTTTTTTTTTAAAAGGGGGAGTGTCAAAGCCCGAGATTAACATTGCTGATAAGGTACATCACGTGGTCTGAATGAAAACAGTTTCAAACGACACGTGACTATATCTCAGGCTCTGACGTGACCTAGCATCTAGCCGAGCTGAGTGGCTAGCGCAGTAAAGGCTAGTGGTTTTGAGGTAACCTTTTGCGTCATACTAGGTGAAAATATCATTAAAAAAATATTTTATTGCTTTTATTTATTCCTTACAATGACATTGAGTTGACGTGTACGTTTTAGGGTAAACTGTTACATAATCGCAATTTCGCGTGACTAGTCCGTCTGAGCCCCCTCTCAGGCTCTCACCGCCGGGTTCGTGCAGGCTGCACAAGCACACACGGGGGACGCCTCTCTCTCTCTCTCTCTCTCTCTCTCTCTCTCACACACACACACACACACACACACACACGCAGACACACACACACACACACACACACACACACACACACACACAACATTGTTTGAACATGTGAAATGTTTGTTTATGCATAATGAATTCATGAGAATCGCGGGCCGCGGTAAGCCTTGAACTCTGGCCGGGACACAAGGCACTTCAGAACGGGGAGATTGCGAGAGGAGGTGGGGGTGGTTTTTTTTTTTTTCTCCCTCCGTATATCTCTCTCTCTCTCTCTCTCTTTAGGGTCTCAGAGGGAGACAACTCACCGAGTCCGAAAACTGTATTAAATTAATAGTTTGTACTTTGTAGAACTGTAACAAGCACAAAAACTATTCAATACAGTATTAAAATGTCTGCTTTGTTCTGCAGCAAGGGGCGATATAATGCTGTGATTCATTCCACTTTACTGACCGTTTCATTGCCTATATTATGTCAGATTGTCCGTCATGAGTGACTACTCGTCGCCATAATATAAATATGAAATGGGAATATTTAGGTCAAATTGCTGATTGATTTTGAACATGCATTAACAATAGCCCCGAGAAGATAAGAACACAAGACAACATGCATTTATTTATTCCAATTACTGCTGCTCTGTCCAATTTATTCATTATAGTCGAGCCGATCGCTCTCTGCCCTGTCCTTGGAATTGACGTAGGCAAGACTGTCTACAGAATTCACGAGTGAAAAACATTGTATGGGTAATCCGTAATTGGGTATTATGAGTCACTGTAAGTAACCGTGTCGGCCCCAATTCATGATGATTACGGATCCCCATGTCCCATTCATGCAGGTATGCATATGTCCCATATGTGCCCTCTCCCTCCGCTCATTCTGTAGCAGAGGGAGAGGGCGCATTATGGGGCTAGCAGGCTAGTCTGCCGTACCAGAACAGCGGTTGTTTTTTAATGGTATAGTCACCCGCGGTCACAGTCTTAAAAATAAAAATATTTTCTCTAAAACTGCTTGGTACAGGGCTATAGCTGGGAAAGCCTCCACTTCATTCAGTAGAGCATTAGACGTAACGAGCTGTCACTCATTCATTCATGCAGCCCCATGTTGCAAACACAAGGAAGGAAGGAACCTTCACTGCCTGCCCTGCAGCAGGCCAGCTATAGTCTCTCTCTCTCTCTCTCTCTCTCTCTCTCTCTCTCACACACACACCGCGTCTCGCCGTCTTGCAGTTGCAATGGATGACGGATAGAGCCGATGCTCTTCTTGGTAAATAATAAACACAACTCTTCGCGTTCACAACAGCTATACACACAGGCTAAAACATACCGATAGAATCAACTTGGTGTGTGTGTGTGTGAGAGAGAGAGAGAGACCGCCCCTATATCGGTGTGTGTGTGTGTGTGTGTGTGTGTGTGAGTGAGTGAGTGAGTGAGTGAGTGAGTGAGTGAGTGAGTGAGTGAGTGAGTGAGTGAGTGAGTGAGTGAGTGAGTGAGTGAGTGAGTGAGTGAGTGAGAGTGTGTGTGTGTGTGTGTGTGTGTGTGTGTGTGTGTGTGTGTGTGTGTGTGTGTGTGTGTGTGTGTGTGTGTGTGTGTGTGTGTGTGTGAGAGAGAGGTGGAGAGGCCGGCGCAGTTTTGCTAGAGTAGTCACAGCCTGGCAGTGGTAACGTTACGTGAAGCTCCAGGGCTCCGTGAGCCCTGTTCAGCACTTAGCCGGCTGAGGGCGTGTCAGCGGGGGGGAGACAGATAGACAAGATGGGTACGATGGAGCCCGTCGCGCGGAATTGCGATTATGCAACAGTTTTCCCTAAAACTTGGACGTCAACTCGGTGTCATTCTGGCGAGTTTTTTGTAGCAAAAAAGTAATTTTTCCACCAAACTTTTACCCAGCTATGAGGCTGAAGGTGGCCTCAAAACCACTAGCATGAGTTGATAGCCACCAGGAACGCTAACTCGCAGAGCCCAGAGCCGCTCTGACATTTAGACCAGATACAAGATCAATTTTATTGGTCAAATTGAGCTGGCCCGTAAGTACGTCACAATCTAGATGCTAGCGTTAATAGCCTTAATAGCTTCCCGAGGGGCGTGTCATCCCCGCTTTAAGTCTCTGCAAAGTCCATAGTACTCTGTAGTCTTTCCCCTCATACCACAATCACACCACAAACATGGCTAATGGCTATGGAAGAGTTTGTAACAAAACAAATGAACTAATCGGAACTAATCGAATCTTAACAGTATCACTAACTCTTTATAATTAACGAAACACCCGTGGAAAGTTTAGTTCTGGTCTAGGCTAGCAAAGTAGCAACACACCCTAGCAACACACTAGATCTGATCCATACACACCCACGGTAGCCAGTGAGTCAAACGTTCAAATCAAACGGGGACTTCTTGATGGTAGATAATGACTTCGCTATGTAGGTATAAACGTGTACAAACCTTTTAATTTAATGTGCCACGGCACGGTGAAAAGAGCTGTGTTGTTCTGTCCTCCTTCCCGTGTTGTTTTCTTTGCTGCTGCATGTGTGTGTGCTGCCACGGCTCCGTCTAATCGGCAAATTTAGGACTTCCGGTTTGAGAGGGCTCCGTCTAATGAGCAAATTTAAAATTTCCTGTTTGAGAGCTAGCAAATTTAAGTTATCCGGTTGCCTTCAGAATAAAATTATATTTGGCTCCGTCTAATCGGCAAATTTAGGACTTCCGGTTTGAGAGGGCTCCGTCTAATAAGCAAATTTAAAATTTCCTGTTTGAGAGCTAGAAAATTTAAGACATCCGGTTGCCTTCAGAATAAAATTATGTTTGGCTCCGTCTAATCGGCAAATTTAGGACTTCCGGTTTGAGAGGGCTCCGTCTAATAAGCAAATTTTAAGTGTCCTGTTTGAGAGCTAGCAAATTTAAGACATCCGGTTGCCTTCAGAATAAAATTATGTTTGGCTCCGTCTAATCGGCAAATTTAGGACTTCCGGTTTGAGAGGGCTCCGTCTAATGAGCAAATTTAAAATTTCCTGTTTGAGAGCTAGCAAATGTAAGACATCCGGTTTCTTTCAGAATAAAATTAGGGTTATTTAATTAGACAGTGCCGTGACGGGCCTAGCTAGGCGCTAGCCGCTAGCTGACCAGCTAGCTGTGTGTCTTCATGACGTAAAAACGACACTTTATTTGTTGTAAAACTTTCTTTATTTGAATCGACAGTTTGTGTTAAATAATCTTAATTTTTTTAGAACAACAATGAAACACTTAAACACGTATTAATATAATATCCATGAAGATAGCATAAAGCTAACGATAGCTAAAGCTAACTTAAGCTTTAGTTGATCTTTTAAATGTCCTCCTTAGTATAAATATAATATTAATAATTAATATATACTCTAAGATGTCGTCACTGTTTTGTTGTTCTGTTCTTAGAGTATAAAAGTAATATTATTTATCGTAATTATTAATGTCCTCACTGTATTATTTACTGCTATTATTTTAATGTTTTATTCCTGCTTTTTTTTCTCCATTAATTTCTCTGTAAAGCACTTTGAGCTGCATTTCATTTCATGAAAGGTGCTACAAATAAATAAATAGTTTTATTATTATTATTATTTTATTAACGCACACTGCGCATGCTCAGTTCCGCTCGTACGACAACAGCCGAGTGACGTAGTTCGGCACTTCGGCTGTTCCCGGCGGTCTGTTGGACACTGTTGGACGGAGAAGTATAACTGTAGCTCTGTCAGAAACACTGTTGGACGGAGAAGTATAATTGCTCTGTCAGTATAATTCAACCGCCAGATGGCGCTTTTACCCACTTTTCACTGCATTTTGCATAACAGTGCAGCTCAAAGCTCAGAGTGTGAAGGTCATGATGACCACGGGGCGGCGAAACTGAGCCGTTATAGCAGATCTAAAAGCCCACAACAAGTCTCACCCACGGCGCCTTGTGGGCTTGTAGATCTGCTGTTTCTGAACGCGACGACACCGTCATACGACGGTGCATAAATGTACCTGTAGAAAGTTCAACTAGCTATTATTAATGTAACGTTTTACTTCATATTAATGAGCATGTTGTGTTAGTTATAATTAATACTACTAGTAATAGTAATACTACTAGTAATAATACTACTAATAATAATAGATAGATCTTTATTTTTCAATGAAACAACGAAATTCAGTTTAGAGCTTCACCTTCACCACTGGCATCAAATAAATATCCATACTGTAATAATAATAATAATAATACTAGTAATACTACTACTACTACTGTTGTCCTGTATTGTTTGTATGTTTAAACCACTACTTTTGCTGTAACCTAATTGCCCTTCTGAGACATTAAAATACCTTGAATTACTACTACTACTACTTCTAATAATAATAATAATTAATAATAAAGTCTGTGGTGATGTGAGAAGATTCAGTGGTTCTCAACCAGTGGTCCGGGGACCACCAGCGGTCCTTGAAGTGATTCCAGGTGGTATTAGCTAAATGATGGAGTTATAGCTGGTAACCAAATTGACCCTTATTTATATTATACTCTTCAGAGCTTCGGTTCCATGTTACAAACATCTGCATTACTTCATTTACAAGAAGTCCAACTCAATAATTAGAGAATGTAGAAGATATACATGTTTGTTGGGGCTAAATTAAGCAAATGGTGAATGAATAAATAAATACAGGTGAAGTAAACATTGAAGATGCTTTGCTACAAGCAGAATCTCCTGACTGGCATCATAATATCAATATGGTAATAGTCACACCTGTGTGAAGTGAGGGGCGCTCTTATCATCTTACATAGAGGGAATTCGGTACAGCTATGATTAGGCGTTGCAATGATGATGTAAACGGTGACAAAACAAACATTAATTTCTATTCATTGTCAAACATTAAACCTGTATATAGGAGGGACTAGCGGCTAGCGCCCCTCAACAATAAGACCAATCATCAGAATATTAAAAAAAGATACAAAGCAATAGAAAAAAAACTTTTATTTGATTTTAATGTGATGAAACAGGAAGTTCAACTCATCTGTCAAGTGATCTGATTGGCTATCTGGTCAGTGACTGACTGGAGGAAACCACCAATAATAACCAACATGATGACATCACTGGGGGAAACCACCAATAACAAACATGACATCACTGGAGGAATCCACCAATAACAAACATTATGACATCACTGGAGGAAACCACCAATAACAAACATTATGACATCACTGGAGGAATCCACCAATAACAAACATTATGACATCACTGGAGGAATCCACCAATAACAAACATGATGACATCATCATTGCTCAAAAGAAAAAGAATAAAATAAATCAGGAAACAAAATGAAAAGATAAAATAAAATAAAACTAAATGGTCTCTATCCACGCTGAGGTTGTTTTTACTTCAAAAGATCAAAAAAAACTAAATGGACTTTCTTTCTCTCTAGCCACACGTGGACACTTTTACTCATTTCAACATGCAGGGTCCATTTGGTTACATGTGTAACACTGGGTATTTTAATGTGGAAGTACAGGCATTAACCCATTTTGGGCTGGAACCCCTTTTGGTGTTAGCATCGTTATGCTTTAGCTATTGAAAAATAGCAGACCTAGCAGTCTGCTATTTTAGAAAAATCGAAGAACGACTGACATAGAAACATAGCTTTTTCAGAAACCTCAGGATGTATAAGACATTTTTAGAATCTGATCTCAGGTCAGAATGGGTTAATATATTGTTTAGAGTTAAATTAACACTGGGTATTTTAAAGTGGAAGTACAAGTCTTTAATAATACTACACATTTACGCTGTTCGGGTCCTTTCAAACGGGCAGAGATTTAACGATTTAAGGGTTTTTTTCAGCGAAGTCGAGGGGCGACAACAAAGCAAAGCAAGCGTATTGACGTTGGTGCGGTGTCAGAACCTCATGGTTACGTCTGTGTTAATCGATGCCCCTCTGAAAGGCCCTACTTTACACTGAGTTGTTTACTGTGTTGTTTACATTGTAATCGTATGAAAACAATAATACTGAGACTGTAAAATACTCACTTAGGCCTCATTCACACCTGAGACACACAAGAGACACTCGTGTCTTCTGTGTCTTCTGTGTCTCACAGCTCCAATGGGAGTCGTGTAAAGATGGACCAGCTCTTTGTACCCCATCAATTTGTACTGAAATAAAATGCCGTCAGGTTTTTGAACATGGAATTAGTTACAAAATGTCAAAATCAGCTTTGTTTGCGTGAATTAAAGTGTGAAAACAATTAAAATAAAATAAAAACCAAAATAGAGAAAATAACAGATCTATAATTCTCGCTGAAAGGTTTGATTTCGTTCAGATTTAACTTCACAGATTATTGTCTCAGAATGAGATCAAAACATGAGCTGAATGATTCATAATAATTCACAGACACACACACACACACACACACACGACCCAGGGTTCGAGTCTCAGGTGTTAACACACTTGTAAAGAGAGAAAGCCGACGGAGTGTAGTTTTAAACACGCGTTAGTGGAACGGACACGCCCCCTCGCCGCGTCGAGGGGGCGTGTCTATGTGTCGAGGGGGCGTGTCCATGTGTCGAGGGGGCGTGTCCATGAGTCTAGGGGGCGTGTCCATGATGGGCATTCAGGGGAAAACCTTTCCTCAGTGTAAATTTAACCCTTTGGGAGCTCGTTGTTAGTCTTCAGTTAATTTAACTCTAAAGTCAGACGAGTTCAAACAAAAGATACTTTTGATATATTTTATCAACATAAATGTGTTTGTTTTTTTTACGACAGGCACCAAAAATATAAAATAAAATATACGGTAAATGTATATTTATTTATGAACTTCAAAGAGAATTCATACAGGCTCGGACAACATAAAGCAACAGTACTTCCTTGGTTTTGTTTCCAACTGCATTCTGAGAATTGTAGTTCTTCCAACACGCCACGAACAGAGCTGAGGTGTTGATGAACTACAACAAAAGGACTACAAAAATGGATGCTTCACAGCTTACTGCGAGCTTAAAGGAGCACTTCACCAATTTAAACCTATCTTTAATATTATTGGTCCTCACTAATGATCGTTATAATATTATATCTGATCTTCAGACCCTCGGATACTAAATGAAGTAACCCTGACCTTGAAAATGGATGAAGTGTTCCTTTAAAAAGACCACAAGTGTGGGTAGGATCTCTCTCTCTCATAGATGGTCTTGTAGATCCGATGTAGGTGTGGTCTTGTAGGTCAGATGGAGGTGGTCTTGTAGGTCAGATGGAGGTGGTCTTGTAGGTCAGATGGAGGTGGTCTTGTAGGTCAGATGGAGGTGGTCTTGTAGGTCAGATGGAGGTGGTCTTGTAGGTCAGATGGAGGTGGTCTTGTAGGTCAGATGGAGGTGGTCTTGTAGGTCAGATGGAGGTGGTCTTGTAGGTCAGATGGAGGTGGTCTTGAAGATCAGATGTCGTCGTCGCTGCTCTCTTCCTCGCGGCTGATCTCGATCTGCAGCGACGGCAGCTGGTCCAGACGGCTCCCCCTGCTGGACGGGAGCCTGAATAGGACAAATAGCAGATCTACAAGCTTACAACGCGTTAGATCTGCCATTTGCACTATACTATATATGCACTATATAAGGCGCTAGAGCGCCAAGCAGGCGGAGACTAAAGTTATGGACATTTTTCTGTACCACACCATAGAGCACCGAAGTCTGACGTCACTTTCAGTACACAGGTTCATGTATTTCTTTAGTTGCATTGAAATCCCCATTAGATCGCTTCATATAAGAACTGTGTTTGAAAAATAAACCGACCACCCCGGCCTTTCTGTCAGGGGGGTGGCTGTGCGTCGTTAATGATGTCCATTCATATTTGATACAGCCAGTTTCTGGAGAAAATGGAATTAATGTGGCCGCAAAAGCCTTGAAACTACATATGAAGGCAATGTCGCTGCTACTGTCTACACATTGCGTTCCTGAGATTCCTCGTTGACGTAAGCTCAGCTGGTGGTGACTCAACTCGTACTAACCACGAAAATTTTAATATCAATAAAATAAAAATAAACGTAATTAACATTCAGTTTCTGTTGTGCGACGGGCAGATGCAGCCACCCGCCTACCCGGAAATGTAGTATCTGGGTTATTTGACTCGTTTCTAACGCTTATTTTGTTACTCTTTGGGTATATTTGTACATTTCCACCTTCAGTCGATGCTTCATATCCATATGAGTGAAAAGGCCGGGGTGATCGGTTTATTTTTCAAACGCAGTTCTTATATGAAGAAAATGGGGATTTCAATGCAAATAAAAAAATACATGAACCTGGGGACTGACGCCCTCTACCGACAGGGACGTCAGGACTTCGGTGCTCTATTGACAACCAATATAAGGCAACATTTCCCAAATGTCATCATGCTTTAAGTAGCAAACTGTACCTAGGACAATGTACAGCATGTCAAACTAGGGGTTTTTATGATTTTCATGATTCTGAATCCATCCCACTCTTTGGGCAAAACATTTGATGAGGTCAGCACATTTGTGCACATTTTGGCAAGTGGCTATTCAGTATTTTAGCCGTGACGTGAGCGCCCCCTCCTGAGATACTTCCGGGTCCTACTTTTGTGTCGCTTTTGTCTTTTGTGTCCCCATAGAGTTATACTGTGACGCTCCGTCAGACTAAATCTGAGACGAAAACGACCCCGAAAGTCAAATTTTACCGCTTTCAGAGCTGCCAACCTTGAGATATTCCCGGCGCAGCGCGGCGCACACGTGCCCGGTGTATCTGAGCCTATGCTCAGGGAGGTCCCGCATGCCGGTGTATCTGAGCCTATGCTCAGGGAGGTCCCGCATGCTGGTGTATCTGAGCCTATGCTCAGGGAGGTCCCGCATGCCGGTGTATCTGAGCCTATGCTCAGGGAGGTCCCGCATGCTGGTGTATCTGAGCCTATGCTCAGGGAGGTCCCGCATGCTGGTGTATCTGAGCCTATGCTCAGGGAGCCTAGTAGTTCTTGAGGGGGATGTTATGTTATAGAAGATTTCACACCAGGAAACTAATTTAGACAGCCAAGCTTGTTATGGACATTAGAGCAGGGGTCTTCAATGTCTTTCAGACCAAGGACCTCTTATCTGAGAAAGAAGCAGGTAAGTCCAGTAGTCCACTACATAGTAAGTGAAGTTTAGCAGATTACACTTTTTCATTGATGGCTTCATAACCTTGATAGCACACTGTTGTTGTATAAATGAATGTTTTCTTGTTTAACACATTTAGCTTCTCTTCTCTAATGTGCATTTTTAGACATTAACCACTACCCTTGACCATTGGCTCTGCTCATTTTCCCTTACGTAGTACATTTCACTAATGGAGAATTATACTTGCTCAGACTAAAAGTAAATCCCCAGTGACTTTAAATGAACATCACACATGATCATGTTATTCAACATTACACATTTGCTATGAAGAAAATACAACCATATATTCTTCAGCTGAAGCATATGAACCCTCTAGAACCCTTAGGTCAGGGGTGCCCAAAAGGTACATCGCGATCTACCAGTAGATCACAAAGGCTGTGCAGGTAGATCACATGACATGCCCCTAAAACATATATAATTTAAATTAAAATATATATAATTTGGCATCCGACACTTGAATTTAATTAAGGTGACTTGATTGATTGACATAAAAAAATGACCTATTAAGCCACAATGGAATATTTGTTTTCAAGAGTGTTGAGCACAAACATCAGTAGCATTACAAAGTTATACATACAAAAACTATTTCCATTTCGCCCCCTCAGGTACATTTGTTTTTACTATTTTCAGCAATGAGATCATACTATTTGTGGGTAGATCTTGTTGAGCTGGTCATTTTTAAAGTAGCTCTTAAGTCAAAAAGTCTGGGCACCCTGCCTTAGGTCATCTGGGGCTGGCATACCAATTGCTCACCCCATAACATGGTGAAGCAGCATTTCACTACTATGCACCACAAACCTGGAACAATATTCCAGACCATTAGGACATTCCAACTATAGACATTAAGTCCAATTTAAAAACCTATTTATTATTTAACATTGCTTACTCACAAGGATGTCTATCAACATTCAACTAGGCTTGATAGATAGCCTAAGCCTGATAGTCTGGGCTTTAAATGAGCTGTACTGTACTTTGTTTGAATGTGTATGAAAGGTAGTATATAAATAAAATTGCCTTGCTCAGACTGAGTTAACATACAGTATAGTCTATATATACAGTATAGCCTAGTCTGTATAATCATTCATAGGCTCATTGTTGATAGACCATACATATTCATTCACATAATGATAGATAATTAAATCACTGACTACATGTCGACACATTCAGAGACAAAGTGGAATATTTTGGATCTGTCCGTCCTCTGTACCTGTACCAACTCCTATATTCGCTCGCAGTCTGTGAGGTTTCGCGGCCCCAAACACTCAACTTGGTTGAGATATACAGCTATTATTTATTGGTTACTTTGATCGGTTCAGGTCAGGCGACGTCGCAAGCAATGAACAACGCTCCATATCACGACAGTTTCTCACACACCATATCGCTGTCGGAACAGTCTCTTTGCCTGTGTGAATGAGGTGTAAACCGACCTTAAGACTGTTTCAACTTCAGTCGTTTCCGATCGCAGAATCACGCAGAACAGCGTTGATTGATAAAATATGAATTAATAGTCCCTTTCGATCGCTGGCTGTAGATTGACACGTGCGTAATTTAACTTTGGCAATGGAACCAAATTGACCAGCTCGTTCAGACAAGACGGCTCGGTTCAATATATTTAACATAATTCCTGCTACTGTATCATTTATGAGCAGCAAAATGAGTTCACATGTCTTTGCAAAAGTTTTCCACCAGCATGGATGAAACCAAAACAAGAAGACAACTGGACAACATCAACACCGATTGGCTGTCAGGGCGCCATGCACAGCAAACGTCGCTTCAATTGGCTGTCAGTGTCGCAGCATGTTGAGTCAGCATCGTTCAGAAGCCCTTGAGGGATGATTTCACCATTCTGCCCATGATTCTGCCCAGCAAATCATCCCAACTATTTCTGTCAGAAGTAGTTGGGGGGATAATTTCACCCTTCACCCTGGTTATCATTGTGAATGTCGTACCTGCGTATAGACACCTAGAATTGCGTGATTGGTACACAAAATGCGCGCAGGTTGGTAGCTCTGTGCTTTCCTCATAAATAACAAAGCTGCTGCTCTCCCAAATCTGTCTGACAGGCCGTCTGCCCCACACGGAATACTATCGCCATTTTATTTCATTGTGTCAAACTAAATCCTCATTAATGCAAACTAGATTCAACATACTCAAGCCTGCAGAGTGCAGACATTCTAAATATGCCCCCGAAATATTTTAACGAGCAAATGGATTATTTTTGTTGTCATGGACACGGACAACATTAATAATTCTACTCGAGTTGGAAGCATTAAGATTTTAACCCTCAATGGCTTCCTTTCTGAAAAATAACGTCATTGTAAAAAGATTCACGCGTTTAGATATTCTATTTACGGGAGCTGGTGCCACTTGGACCCGGACGTAACTAGGACTACAAAATGACCCGGACATAACTAGGACTACAAAATGACGTTGGACTTAAATACTGAATGGCGTGCACAGCAGTGTGTAACGTACCTAGCAGCGCTGGGCAGCTGCTCCAGACGGCTCCCCCTAGTGGCGGTTATTATTATTATAATTATTAATGTCTAACAGTGACCTCTAGTGGTAGGAAGGTGCAACGTACCTAGCAGCGTTGGGCAGCTGCTCCAGACGGCTCCCCCTGCTGGTGGTTCCAGCTATCTGCTGCTTCTTGCTGATCATGGCTCCCCACATCCTCTGAAGCTCCTCCTCCTCCTCTGCTTCCTTCTCGGGAAGCTCCGCCCCTTTCTCATCTGGCTCCGCCTCCTTCCTCCTCCTCGAGGAGGAGGAAGTGATGTCATCACCGCCGCTGGGTCCCAGGCGACTCCACAGACGACCTGCGGGAGGCAGCGTTGAGTCCATGTTACCGTCTCTGTGCGTCATGAAGTGTTCCTACTCAATATGTGGTCATGAAGTGTTCCTGAGCCGTTGCCCCCGCGACCCGACTACGGATAAGCGGTTGAAGATGGATGGACAAGTTTTTCCTATGCTATACACGTCCCTCATGACTCATGAGCAGACCTTCATTCCCTAACCACCCCCCCCCTCCCTCCCCTCCCCTCCCCCCGGTAGACAACACTGACTTCACCATATTTGGTGACCCCTGTGACCCCATGATTCTGGAATCAAAACGACGTACTTGTCTTCCTGTCTTTGGACCAATCAGAGTGGAGGCCTCGGGACTCCTGGCTGGCCACGCCCAGTCTGCTGTGCACGTCTCTGGTTGGCTCCCGTGGCTGAGGGGGCGTGTCCGGGTCATGGTACCGCCTCTTCCCTTTGAGTGGCTCCCGTGGCGGGGGCGTGTCTTCGCGGTAGCGTCTGGTTGGCTCCCGTGGCTGAGGGGGCGTGTCCTCCGGGGAGCTGGAGCGTCTGTCGTGGTACCGCCTCTTCCCCAAACGCTGTCTGACATCTGTCAATCAATCACACATCACATGTCAATCAATCACACATCAGTCAAATGACATCATCAACTTATTGAGCGAAAGATTATCAATTTATGAAAACAGATATTGAAGGTGTTTTAAATGTTAGATTTGAGTTATAGAGGTCAATTATAATGTATTAAGGCATATTTGTCGTTCCTTTTAAATGACTAAATTGACAGTATGTATATCTGACCTGTCTTATCCGTTTTGGCCACAGGGTGGCGTCTCTTCTCCTCCAGCAGCTGCCTGATGTCCGTCACAGCGCTGGGAGCCGTCTGATTGGCCGCAGGCTCAGAGTCCCCGCCCCCTCCAATCCTGCCGCGCAGCCCGCCGGCCAATCGGCTTTCACTCCTCGCCGAGCTAGTGAAAAAATATAGTTGTTATCGTTACAATTTACAATTAACCATTTAGGCATTTAGCAGACGCTCTGAACCCGTTCTGATAATATAACTAATATATGCTATTATATTATAATAAAGCTCTGAACCCGTTCTGATAATATGACTAATATATGCTATTATATTATAATAAAGCTCTGAATCCGTTCTGATAATATGACTAATATATGCTATTATATTATAATAAAGCTCTGAACCCGTTCTGATAATATAACTAATATATGCTATTATATTATAATAAAGCTCTGAACCCGTTCTGATAATATGACTAATATATGCTATTATATTATAATAAAGCTCTGAACCCGTTCTGATAATATAACTAATATATGCTATTATATTATAATAAAGCTCTGAATCCGTTCTGATAATATGACTAATATATGCAATTATATTATAATAAAGCTCTGAACCCGTTCTGATAATATAACTAATATATGCTATTATATTATAATAAAGCTCTGAACCCGTTCTGATAATATAACTAATATATGCTATTATATTATAATAAAGCTCTAACCCGTTCTGATAATATGACTAATATATGCTATTATATTATAATAAAGCTCTAACCCGTTCTGATAATATGACTAATATATGCTATTATATTATAATAAAGCTCTGAACCCGTTCTGATAATATGACTAATATATGCTATTATATTATAATAAAGCTCTGAACCCGTTCTGATAATATGACTAATATATGCTATTATATTATAATAAAGCTCTGAACCCGTTCTGATAATATGATTAATATATGCTATTATATTATAATAAAGCTCTGAACCCGTTCTGATAATATGACTAATATATGCTATTATATTATAATAAAGCTCTGAACCCGTTCTGATAATATGACTAATATATGCTATTATATTATAATAAAGCTCTGAACCCGTTCTGATAATATGACTAATATATGCAATTATATTATAATAAAGCTCTGAACCCGTTCTGATAATATGACTAATATATGCTATTATATTATAATAAAGCTCTGAACCCGTTCTGATAATATGACTAATATATGCTATTATATTATAATAAAGCTCTGAACCCGTTCTGATAATATGACTAATATATGCTATTATATTATAATAAAGCTCTGAACCCGTTCTGATAATATGACTAATATATGCTATTATATTATAATAAAGCTCTGAACCCGTTCTGATAATATAACTAATATATGCTATTATATTATAATAAAGCTCTGAACCCGTTCTGATAATATGACTAATATATGCTATTATATTATAATAAAGCTCTGAACCCGTTCTGATAATATGACTAATATATGCTATTATATTATAATAAAGCTCTGAACCCGTTCTGATAATATGACTAATATATGCTATTATATTATAATTACACAACATATTTTGAGATGGGGGTCCTTGACATGAAAATGGAAACGACTGACACATACTGTAGAAACATGAGGTTTTAACCCTGAGAGAACGACTGACACATCAGAAACATGAGGTTTAGAAACACGAGGCTTTTCAGAAAACTGAAACCGAGTGGCGCGTTACGAGCTTGTAGGTCTGCTATCTTTGAAAAATCGAAGAACGGCTGACATAGAAATATAGCTTTTTCAGAAAACTGTCAGGATGTAGAAGACATTTATAGAATCTGATCTCAGGTCAGAATGGGTTAAGTCTTTAGAAGCGTTCATATTTGAACCTCTCAGTAACTGGATGGTTTATTTAACCCATTTTGACCTGAGATCAGATTCTAAAAATGTCCTCTACATTCTGACAGTTTTGTCGATTTTTCAAAAATAGCAGACCTAGATCTGCTATTTTTCCAATATATATATTTTTATCCCACGATTTTGGAACCCATTTTTCACCCCTCATATTTGAACCGCTCAGTAACTGGATGGTTTATTTAATTAATTTGCATACCTAACGAGCTGATCTGCATACATGGTCATCTTCAGGGTCTTCTTGGGGGCGGGGCCGGTCTTCGAGGGGGCGGGGCTGGTCATCTTCAGCTCCAGGTCGAAGGTCGGAGGTCGCTGGAGGTCGTAGTCCATCTCCTCCGAGTCTGACCCTGAACTTGACCTACGCGACCTCAGCCTGACCCCCGCAGAGGTCAGCGACCTCTGACCTTTGAAGTGCACCGTGCGGTCGTCTGACTCCATGTCGTCTTCATCATCATCGTCATCCTCGTCTTCCTCTGGAAGGTTGACCAGGTCAGCTGGAGAGAGAGAGAGACATAGGGTTTATACAGGAGAGAGAGAGAGAGACATAGGGTTTATACAGGAAAGAGAGAGAGAAAGAGAGAGAGACATAGGGTTTATACAGAAGAGAGAGAGAGAGACATAGGGTTTATACAGGAAAGAGAGAGAGAAAGAGAGAGAGACATAGGGTTTATACAGGAGAGAGAGAGAGACATAGGGTTTATACAGGAGAGAGAGACATAGGGTTTATACAGGAGAGAGAGAAACATAGGGTTTATACAGGAGAGAGAGACATAGGGTTTATACAGGAGAGAGAGAGAGACATAGGGTTTATACAGGAGAGAGAGACATAGGGTTTATACAGGAGAGAGAGAAACATAGGGTTTATACAGGAGAGAGAGACATAGGGTTTATACAGGAGAGAGAGAGAGATAGGAGAGAGAGAGAGACATAGGCCCTCATTTATCAACCGTGCGTACGCCAAAATATGGGTGCATGCCGAAATTACCGACATTTTCGGCATTTACCATTTCCGCCAAAGCTTGAAATTGAACTTGACAAAGTACGTTTTGTCCTCGCCAGTTTTTCTGTGGTAGAACAGCGGAGCAGCATTGTTTGACCAGCTGAGAGGCTGTCACAGGCATCTAAACATATGTGTATTCACTCCTAAAATGTTTATATAAAACTGTATAGGTATGTATATGGGCTACATGTAAAAAATTTAAAGTAAGGGAATACATCAACGATGTGTCTTTGTGTCATATGAAATTAGTAGGAGTTAAAATCGCGCAATTAAAAACAATGTTGAAAGTTAGATGCCATTTAAACAGTGAACTATTTCCATGACGGGACGTTGGAGAGTATAGTGCAGTGCTGCAGTTCTGGAGAGTCCCAACGTGGGTAGCCTACTGTAGCCTAATCTACAGCAGGCCGATGTCTTTCTGGAGTTACGGTATGTGTGCAATCTCCTCCTCGTTTAATAAACCCGACGCGTCGCTGGAATGACAAATGTACCGTGCCAGCGCAAGTGGGAACCGCATCGGAGATAGGTAGGCTACCCAGCCAGCCCACCACCGCCACCACCGCCAGCCAAATGAGGCTATACGTATACGGCTGCACATTCATATAATGACAGTCCACAGCCGAGCCACTGCAGCGACTGGCGACTGCGAGGCAATCTAAATAGACTGTCGAACGTGCTTGGCCAGTTGGTCACGGACGGACCACAGTGATAGAGAGAGACAGACAGACAGGACAGGAGGAGCAATATGCAAAACAGCAGCGTGTGGGTGCCTATTTGTTATTTAATTCATGGTAGGCCTACAGCTTTATTTAATTCATGCAGGTTTATTTATTTAAGATGCAACAAGTTGCGTGTGCGTGCGTGCGTCTGTGTGTGTTGTGTGTATGAGAAAGGGGGCAGCAAGGAAGTAACCATGGTTTCAGGATCGTTCATGTCGCAAAAACGAGGGCGAGGCTTGATTTCATAGGGCGTGCCAGATAGATTTCAGCCGTCACATTTATTAACGTCAGAACGAAATGAAGGAAGGATCAGCTGTTTGCGATCACTTTATAAATGCCGTGGCGACGTGGGTGTACTACGAAACCTGCACTCCAATCTGTGGCAGATTTGACACTCAATTGATAAATGAGGGCCATATGGTTTATACAGGAGAGAGAGACATAGGGTTTATACAGGGGGGAGAGAGAGAGAGACATAGGGTTTATACAGGAGAGAGAGAATAATAGGAGTGTGTGTGTGTGTGTGTGTGTGTGCGTGTACCAGAGTGTGTGCGTATGTGTGTGTGTGTGTGTGTGTGTGTGCGTACCAGAGTGTGTGCGACCGTGTGTGTGTGTGTGTGTGTGTGCGTGCGTGCGTACCAGAGTGTGTGTGTGTGTGTGTGTGTGTGTACCAGAGTGTGTGTGTGTGTGTGTGCGTGTGTACCAGAGTGTGTGTGTGTGTGTGTGTGTGTGTACCAGAGTGTGTGTGTGTGTGTGTGTGTGTGTACCAGAGTGTGTGTGTGTGTGTGTGCGTGCGTACCAGAGTGTGTGCGTGTGTAAGGAGGGCTGTCTCCAATCAGAGGGCTCTTGGTCTTCACGTCTCTCGGGTTTCGTCGGCCGTGGTACCGCCTCTTCCTGTGTGTCACAATAAAAGCTAGTAATGGTACCGCCTCTTCCTGTGTGTCACAATAAAAGCTAGTAATGGTACCGCCTCTTCCTGTGTGTCACAATAAAAGCTAGTAATGGTACCGCCTCTTCCTGTGTTTGCAGAACTCAGTGATGCTTGCGGAACTCGACTTCGTCTCGTTCCTGACCGCATCCCTGTCGTGGCCATTATCACGTTAACCCACACCCTCTCGTGTAATATTGCTTAAATGTGCCACGGAAAATAGCTTCCAAAGCGTGTTATGTTTGTATGTGTCCATACATGATGATCGGCCAACAAAAGACATTAATCTCCCTCCCAGGGAGTGAAGAGCGCTGATGCCCGATTTATTCTTCGTCGTACAAAGTGTTCCTGATCTACAAGCTCACAACGTGTCGAGGACGCGACGCGTTGTGAGCTTGTAGATCATCTGTTTTCAGCACGCAGAGATATGCAGGCTCTGAGAGCATTCAGAAACTTTTGCCTTCACAATAAAAGCATGCAGCTTTCACACGTTGGCCCATGAAGACGAGGAAAAGGATTAAGAATTCGGTGGCATTTCAATAAGGAATTAATTTGTCACTTTATTAATCCCAAAGGTTTGGACTGCATTTAATTTTAAACACAAAACCTTAAACTGACTTTCTGTGTGTGGAATATAAAAATTGCCTCTATTGACTGAGTGACTTTGTGTTGGGTTGAAACCATCTACAGTGTTCTGAAGTATAACCGGGTAGGTTGCTGTTTTGTACCTTTGTAGGGGGTTTTATGATTCAAACCTTTAATGGTGGAAACCACTACATAAATAAATGGCGCCCGATGTGGGGGCATGATAAGATCATGTATTAATACCACGCTATACAAAGAAAAAGTTGGTGCTACCTAATTTGTGGTGGCGCTACCTACTACTACAACAGTATGAATAGGCTATGACTAACGAGATGCAAATATGCAACATAAATAATAGTTCTGGGGCGTAGCCTCGAATGCTGCAATTGATCACTTGGTATGCTAAGTCGAGTGGCTGTGTGTCATCCAACATTTACATGTTAGTAGTAAGCCTACTAGTGCAAAAAATAAAATCACATATTTTTATACAAATGCAAGTGTACACTACACTACTTGCTTTCCCCTTTTTTTACCTCCTTTATGATGATGAGTTCCTGTTTTTTGGCTGGCTATACATAAGTCTATATTTGTATGTCTCTACTCTCTAAATGTTATAATGAATTGAACAAGTTGGACGCTCTTGTAAACAAGTGTAATGCTTTATTGGTCGTCCACTCACAGTTGTACAGTGTTTTTGTATTGAGTTGTGCTTGAAATGTACTGTAATTCTGCAAACTGTTAATAAATACGTCAATCAAATCAATCAATCGGCATCACGGCATGACCCATAATTATACAGTACAGTGTTTGACTTAAGGAGGTCTCAAAACAAAAATAACCTAACTGTCAATAAATACTTCACTATCCCCACTATCTCCGGACGGAAGCGCCACTGAACCGTGAACCGATTCAGTGAATCGAATCATTGCCGTGGGCGTGAACCGAATCAGTCACACACTGAAATGATCCGTTTGGCACATCACTACGTGTCTCACACACTGAAATGATCTGTTTGGCACATCACTACGTGTCTCACACACTGAAATGATCCGTTTGGCACATCACTACGTGTCTCACACACTGAAATGATCTGTTTGGCACATCACTACGTGTCTCACACACTGAAATGATCCGTTTGGCACATCACTACGTGTCTCACACACTGAAATGATCCGTTTGGCACATCACTACGTGTCTCACACACTGAAATGATCCGTTTGGCACATCACTACGTGTCTCACACACTGAAATGATCCGTTTGGCACATCACTGCGAGTCTCCAGGCAACAAGTGGCCGTTTGGTACCATCACCTAGTTTAGCATTTTTCATCGGATCAATGGATGGGGGTCGACGGCCACATTGATATAAGTTTGTGGGTCCTTTTTAGCTACCTAAGTTTCTTCACGTGTGTGTGTGTGTGTGTGTGTGTGTGTGTGCGCATCCTACCAGGAGTTACTCAGTATTCCTTTCATTCCTCCATAGTTTGGGTTTCCATATTTCATGTAATATCTGCTCCTGCTGGCAGCTCCTGGCTCCTTCCTGTCACCTGCACACGCACACGCACACACACACACACACACACACACACACACGCACGCGCACACGCACACAGAGAGAGCGTTTAGGTCAGAGCAACAGTACGCTACCATAAAAGTGTAAATCATCATATATAGAGTTGAAGAAAGCAAATAAAGGGGAGAACATGAACAGTATGGGGTGAAAAATAGAGGGAACTTTTTCCCGGTGCCAGTTTACATGTGATGCGTTTTTTAAATGATTTATCTTCCCCCCCCAAGCTTTTTTCACAATATGTATTTAACTACATTGCAAAAGTAGCATTAGTTTTCATGTAAAATTACTTAATTTCTGTGCAACAACTGTAAACGTGCTTTCATGTTTAAAGTGCAGAAACATCTTAGGATAGATGTAGACCTATTTGACAGAGCAGAAACATCTTAGGATAGATGTGGACCTATTTGACAGTGCAGAAACATCTTAGGATAGATGTAGACCTATTTGACAGTGCAGAAACATAATTGCCTTCCTTGATGTATTAATGAGCATCAATAACAACCATCACCTGTGTCACAGACACACACAGCTCCCCTCTGCAGGCCTCTACTACTGAAAGTGACTGCATGGAGTGTCTCATTTCTCTCCAAAAGCTAGGGCTGACCCAAAAAAATGCGTGCGTGCGCCTCGCAATTGCTGCTGTGAGTTTGATTGATTTAAATATGTATTAACAGTTTGCAGAATTACAGTAGGCTACATTTCAAGCACAAACTAAATATAAAGACTGTTAACTGTGATTGGACGACCCAATTAAGCATTACACTGGTTTACAAGAGGGTCCCCTGCATGTTCGATTAATCAAAAGTAATAAGGCCTCGATTAAATGACGCTTTATTTACGGCAAGAGGAGAAGAAAAAATAAAGAGTTCATTCATGTTACGGTCGGGTGGTGGTTTTTTTGTGTTTTCACATCTGAGTTTCAATCGGAAGAGAAGCTAAATCCCTACATTTTCTGGATTATATATATTTTTTATTTAGTTGACTTGTTACGGTCGGATGTTAAGCCTAATTATTTGTGCGTCACTGCTTTCATGAAGGCTGCAACAGCTGCAACAGCAACTGCTTATTGTTTAAAATAAATGAGACCAATCCAAGCATACCTTTCTCTACGCTATATCGTTGTTTAAGCCAAAGAGTCACTGCTCGCATCGCACCCCCCCCCCCCCCGTTGGGTTTCGAAGCGTCGAATTTTTTATTTATTTTGATTGATCGATCATCAAATACGTGATCGAAGGTCATACCTATCCAAAAGCATGTGAAAAACTGAATATGATGGAATATGATTACAGCTCAGATTTTTATTTTTTAATAAATCGATACGTATCGTCGGGATATAATATCGATAATACGATATATCGTTACATGCCTAGTAGGTGCCCTTTGAGAGCGGTTTTGAAGGAGTCAAGGGATTTGCATGTCTTAATGACTGTTGGTAGGGCGTTCCACATTTTGGTGGCATAGGAGCGAAAATAATTTAGTCCCTTGTTTGTGTCGAATCTGGTGTTGTGGGTGTGAACTTCATTGACATTAAGGAAGTATTTGGACAGGTACATGGGTATCTTAGTGAAGTATTTAGACTAGGGCTGACCTCGATTAGTCGAATAGTCGACTAATCGATCGGAACGGGTCTCAGTCGACTGACCACCTCTCAGTCGAGAGGCTTAGGGCCCGGCCCTAAGCCTGTTGGTAAAGTCCAGAAACGGCCCGAGAAGTCCGACATATTTTTATTTAATATTTCAAGCATGGGTGGCTCTAGGTGCACGGACGCAGCAGCATAGCTAGGCTACTCACTCACAGCTGCACTATCTGGCGCTCTGATAAACCCACATTAAGGAACAAGAAGTCAATAACACACACAAAAAGTAGTCTACTTAATTATAGGTCGCAAAGCGTTGTGAGCTTGTAGATCGGCTATCGCGGACTCACGCTGCATTATAAAACCCAGAGTCATTAATATTTGAGCCAAGTTGTTAACCAAACTGTCTCCGTTCTTTGCCATGCCAAAGTTAGTCTACTCTGTTTGCATTTTATTTTATTCTTTGAGACAGTCAAAGTGTGTGTGTGTGTGTGTGTTACCGTGCGTAGCGAAGCGCAGAAACAGCTTGTTTCCTTTGAAAGGTTTGATTGCAGGCCTGGGCTGGAGAGAGAGGAGAGAGTCTCTCTCTGATAGAGAGACACCGTCCGTCTGTTGGAGAGAGAGCAGGGAGTCTCTCTCTGCCTCTGACACACCATCTGTCTGCACACACACACACACACACACACACACACACACACACAGTTAGTTTGCGCATCCTGGCGCTTCATTCACTATTTCAGGAATAAATAGCTTTGTTAACTATAAAAGATCTCGGCTCACTCCAGCTTGACACAGAAACTATGAAATGACCAATATAATATAATATAATATAATAATAAATATATTATATATATAATAATAATATAATATCCAGAGCAGATGAAGTTCGCACGGCGTTCTCCAGCTCCACACTTTATATTTCACCCATTTTGGGCAGATCTACAAGCTCGTCTGATATTTTTGAAATATCGTGAAAATGTGGCACAGATCTTTGAATATATATTCTTTCAGTGCAAACTTTTCCCTGGAACAACATATTTTGAGACAGTGGGTCGCGGCCAAATAACTTCGGGGGTCCTTTTACATGAAATAGTTTGAGAACCACTGACATAGAAACATAGGGTTTAACCCTGTGAGAACCACTGACATAGAAACATAGGGTTTAACCCTGTGAGAACCACTGACATAGAAACATAGGGTTTTCAGAAAACTATCAAGATTTCTCAGGTCTAAATGGGTTAATATTATTGTATTATGTACCTGGGCAGGGGGCGGGGCTACATCTGTGTTGTTCTCCGCCTTCGCTGCTGACTCCGCCCCTTCCGTCACCACCTGCCCTTCCTCCTCATCTTCCTCCTCCTCCTCCTCATCATCAGAGGTCTTCTCTGTACGCTCTGACACACACACACACACACACACACACACACAGACAGACAATTTACAATTTAGGCATTTATCAGATGCTCTTAATCCAGAGCGATTTACATTAAGCAAGAACAAAAAGCATGGGAATACATCACATAAAAGCATTTATCATGAAACATGCGTAAGCTAAGAACGTAACAGTGGAATATCTATATAATGAAACTATACATATATACTATACTATGCTATACATATGTACTATGATGTGCTATGACTACATAACATGCTATAAGTCTGTATCAAATGCTATTTAAGTCTACAGAAATGCTATGGTATGCTATTTAATGGTAGCCAAACTGTTACTTTTATTAAGTTTTTTGTGCCATAGAGAGCCTAGAGGGTTTGATTGATTTAAGAGTTCATTCATGTTACGGTCGGGTGGTGCTTTTTTTTGGTGTTTTCACATCTTAGGTCGCATTCTCACCAGAGTGCTTTGCTGCGATTAAAACCTGCGCATTTTCAGAAAGTGCACTTCGTTTGGCAGGTGTGAAGGCCCTTTCGAATCCTAATGCGCAGCAAAGAACCGCATTTTACTCCGAGCAAAAACGTGGGTTTCGCTTCGCTTCCAATCGCGCTTGACTACGATTCGGTGCAGGTGTGAATGCAATCCGCAGCAAATAAAGGAAATGAAGCAAACAATGTGGCGGGTGAGGAGCTGAACACAGTTGGAGACGGAGAAGGCATATTTTACGCAGCGCAAAGATGTCTCGTTACTGTGGATAGACGTGGTCGAATGAGGAGAGTGGAGACTGAAGCCCTGATCGAAATGAGGACGAGTACATTAATCAATTGCTTAAGAAAACACAAACACTGCAGTGCAGTGTAATAGTATTATAGCCTACAGAATATTCTGTCTGTCAATGGCTGTCACTGTGTGGGGACTAGTGGGGAGTAGGAACTTTCATCTCGATAAACTTGTAAACATTTTGCGCTGCTGTCTGTTATATCAGTGCGCTCAGCGCTGTGCCTCCATGCCCAAAAGAACAGTGCGTGGCTGCGTGCTTATAGTGAGAGAGCGAGAGAGAGGGGGGGGGGGCAGTCCCAGACGGCACGACACATATGCACGTTATGAGTATAATTTTATCACCATAGATTTATCATTTCACTGTGTAGGCTAGTTTATGAATTGAACACATTGATAAAGGTCCCCCCTGCTGTGTTTCCAATTGCTGCGGATCATGTGATCAGTGTGAAGGCAAACCGTAGCCAATTAAATATGCAAGAATCCCATTTCTCCGCCCATACGCATTCGAGTCTACCGAAGTATTAGGTGAGAATGCGACCTGAGTTTCAATCGGAAGAGAAGCTAAATCCCTACATTTTCTGGATTATATATATTTTTTATTTGAGAGGTAATGGCTGTGTCAGGCAGTTGACTTGTTACGGTCGGATGTTTTATTAAGCCTAATTATTTGTGCGTCACTGCTTTCATGAAGGCTGCAACAGTTGTTGCTTATTGTTTAAAATAAATGAGACCAATCCAAGCATGCCTTTCTCTCCGCTATATCGTTGTTTAAGCCAAAGAGTCACTGCTCGCATTGCGCGCCTTGCAAAAAAATGGCAACTAAAAAATACGGGGAAGCAGCTTTTTGCTTCTACGGGCCGACGGCATGGAACAAGCTCCCACTGTACCTTCGTCAGGCAGCCTCTGTAGACATTTTTAAAGCTCAGCTCAAGACCCACTTCTACAACATTGCTTTTAATTGATCTTTTACTGCTTGTTTTTTAATGTCGTTGCCTTGCTTTTCTTTTATTCTCCATTGTTCTGTAAAGCACTTTGAGCTGCATTTCATGTCATGAAAGGTGCTATACAAATAAAAATGTATTATTATTATTATTATTATTATTATTAATCAATTAATAATTCAATTAGGCCAATCAGCTACGGCCGTGGTAAAGTGGTAACTTGCGACCGTATCGACCTGGTAATTAAATCGCCCTCGTCTGCCGTGGAAGGACTTCAATGAAGTGAAAACAAATGACGTTTATTTTGGGGACAAAGGGGGAGGAGTTACCTTTGCCGTGGGAGGGGAGGGGGAGGGGTTCGTCCGACCCTTTGACCTCAGGCTCCGTGGGAACGACCTTGGGATCGGCGGGAACGACCTTGGGATCGGGCATACGGCTACAGTTGATGAGCGCCCGGGAGGAAGTGACATCATCCAACCACACCACGTTACCTAAGAAAAACGAAAGAATGGAAAAATATATTTTTTTACAGTGCTTTACAATGGGTTAGGGTTAGGGTTCATTCATTCATACATTGGGAGGTGAAGCGGCGAACAGTCAACGCCAGCATCCTCACTTCCCACATTCACACACCGACGGTGGCGAGTTCACACCGACCGACTCACTGGAGGCAATGTGGGGTTCAGTGTCTCATTGGAGACAGGGTGGGGTTCAGTGTCTCACTGGAGGCAGGGTGGGGTTCAGTGTCTCACTGGAGACAGGGTGGGGTTCAGTGTCTCACTGGAGGCAGGGTGGGGTTCAGTGTCTCATTGGAGGCAGGGTGGGGTTCAGTGTCTCATTGGAGGCAGGGTGGGGTTCAGTGTCTCATTGGAGGCAGTGTGGGGTTCAATGTCTCATTGGAGGCATGAGGTGTGGAACGACACCGGGCACTGCTCTCCCTGTGGGGGATGTGGAACGACACCGGGCACTGCCCTCCCTGTGGGGGATGTGGAACGACACCGGGCATTGCCCTCCCTGTGGGGGTGTGGAACGACACCGGGCACTGCCCTCCCTGTGGGGGTGTGGAACGACACCGGGCACTGCCCTCCCTGTGGGGGTGTGGAACGACACCGGGCACTGCCCTCCCTGTGGGGGTGTGGAACGACACCGGGCACTGCCCTCCCTGTGGGGGTGTGGAACGACACCGGGCACTACCCTCCCTGTGGGGGTGTGGAACGACACCAGGCACTGCCCTCCCTGTGGGGGTGTGGAACGACACCGGGCACTGCCCTCCCTGTGGGGGTGTGGAACGACACCGGGCACTGCCCTCCCTGTGGGGGTGTGGAACGTGACGCGTGTGTCGAATTTGTTCTTGGGTTACGTGGATTCCAGAGAGACACAGACGTATAGAATATAGATCTATAGCATATAGAACTTACATGAGGTGTCGTCTATCCACTCTATGTGAGCAGGAGGATATTCCTTGAAGTAATCGAATATTTCCTGTGTAGACATTTCGTCAACGCCAGACACATGGAGGGCTTCAAGACGGAGGTTAGGAACCGCTGGAGAGACACACACACACACACACACACACACACACACACACACACACACACACACACACACACACACACACACACACACACACACACACACACACACACACACACACACACACACACACACACACACACTTTTATAAATGCTAACATTTCCTCAGAGATGTGTTTTGTTGGATTGAGTCAGATTAGGATTAATTAATTAGGCATTAAATGTACCTTTCTTCATCATGTCTTTATCCAGCACCATGTCTTTAATAATAATAATAATAATTTAATACCTTTCTTCATCATGTCTTTATCCAGCACCATGTCTTTAATAATAATAATAATAATTTAATACCTTTCTTCATCATGTCTTTATCCAGCACCATGTCTTTAATAATAATAATAATAATTTAATACCTTTCTTCATCATGTCTTTATCCAGCACCATGTCTTTCTGGTTGTTCTTCTCTTCGTCACAGAAATGAAAACGCTGTGCCCGCTTCTCCTTCTTCTCTATCGCCTCCTAGTGGGGAAGAACAGCACAACATCAATTAATTATCCTTCTTCTCTATCGCCTCCATTTTAGAATATTCACTGTTCAGGTATTTGGAAAATGTATTTCTGCACATTGGCCCTCCACCGTTGAGAGGGGAAGCATTTCCTCAACAACATCGGCTACCTAGCAATCATTTTGTCAAGTTGACTCTTGCTGACATGCTACTGTGGCCATTTAAAATAGATATTTCCAACCCACAAACCATCCGATCTCACTGTTATCCGCATTTGCCATTGTAGCGTGTGGTAATATTGTTCGTTCAACCGGCGTTTTCTGTGTATGCGTTACAAGGGTTTGTGTGTCTGTGTCATAGACTGTAGGGCTGTGTTTACCTACAGGCATAAGAAAAGACCCGCCCTACTCTGTCAGACTGTCTTTGATTGGCTTACCCTGAAATCTGGCCCTACGTTAGCCAATCAATGACCTCTTGCTTTGTTCATGTTAGGTGTGAAGCCATGGCCCATGTGGGCTCAGAGGCTAGTATGAGAGGCAGAGCACAGACGAAACGTTTAACACAGAGAGCGCTCTCTCAGCAGCAGTCAGCGCAGAGACGCCTGTATGACAGTCTGACTCACAGAGAGCGCTCTCTCTCTCTCTGCAGTCAGCACAGAGACGCCTGTATGACAGTCTGACTCACAGAGAGCCTCTCTCTCTCTCAACAGCAGTCAGCACAGAGACGCCTGTATGACAGTCTGACTCACAGAGAGCCACTCTCTCTCTCAGCACAGAGACGCCTGTATGACAGTCTGACTCACAGAGAGCGAAGTTGTCATAATAACGCCATAACGCGGTTAACACACGCACAGTAATTATAACGCCGTTATGGAATGGGAAATGAAAAGCGTTAGGTTACAAATTATTGCAAATAGTAGTTTCGTTATGTAACGTAACGCAATGTAAGGGCGTTAGTTACAACTCTGCCACTGACACAGAAACAGAAATAGTTTTTTTTAAAGGACCACTTCACCACTTTTCAACGTATCTTCATATAATAGGTTCTCACTAATAATGATGATAAAATGGGGCCACTTTTTTCTACTCAGTCTGTGTCTCATAGGAGGGCTGTGGGCAGTTCAGAAACCCGTCCACCAGTGACATCATTAATGGGGAATCCAAGCAAATAGAAACGGCAGGCTTTCTAGTCTAGTCTAAAATGGAAGCCACAGTAACAGGGTTGTAACAGGGCTGTAACAGTGTTGTAAGTTGTAACAGGGTTAGGTTAGGGTAACAGGGCTGTAACAGTGTTGCAACAGGGCTGTAAGTAACCTTAGAGTTGACGTCTATCCCGGTGATGAACGCTCCAGCCTTGTTCTCGTAGCGACGCCCTGCCACTAGCTCCGCCACTAGCTCCGCCCCCGGGTCCACCTTCACGTCCTGGAAGATAAAAAAATATCGATTTGTCGTCAAACAACATTCATCCATCCATCTTAAACCGCACATGTTTGCTGCGCGGTAGATCAAAGGCATGGGTGGCGCATTTGCGCAACCAACAGCTGAGACAGTTATGTAGAGAATCCTGACAGGCACTCAAAAGGCTCTCAAATTAGATGTTAACATCCAGTAAGTAAACAGGAATAAAAACTAGTGTTGACTAATCATTACACGGGACTCTTATTTTGAAGAGGAAGTCAGAGCACAGGAAGTCTGTTTCAGTTGTAAACAAGCTACCATGATGACACTTTTGAAACTGAAAGGGAAAGTTATGGTGCTGCTGCAGTGCTGCTAGTCGCTCAATCAAACAGCCATATTTACATTACAATATGAAAACCATGCATCTGTCACTTAATAAAATGTACCCATTCTACATACTGTGAAATACAATGTAATGTACCAATTCTACATACTGTGAAATACAATGAAATGTACCCATTCTACATACTGTGAAATACAATTAAATGTACCCATTCTACCTACTGTGAAATATAATGAAATGTACCCATTCTACATACTGTGAAATACAATTAAATGTACCCATTCTACCTACTGTGAAATACAATAAAATGTACCTGTTCTACATAATGTGAAATACAATGAAATGTACCCATTCTACCTACTGTGAAATATAATGAAATGCACCCATTCTACATACTGTGAAATACAATTAAATGTACCCATTCTACCTACTGTGAAATATAATGAAATGTACCCATTCTACATACTGTGAAATACAATAAAATGTACCCATTCATTCTACATACTGTGAAATATAATGTACCCATTCATTCTACATACTGTGAAATATAATTAAATGTACCCATTCTACATACTGTGAAATATAATGAAATGTACCCATTCTACATACTGTGAAATACAATGAAATGTACCCATTCTACATACTGTGAAATACAATGAAATGTACCCATTCTACCTACTGTGAAATATAATGAAATGTACCCATTCTACATACTGTGAAATACAATGAAATGTACCCATTCTACCTACTGTGAAATATAATGAAATGCACCCATTCTACATACTGTGAAATACAATGAAATGTACCCATTCTACATACTGTGAAATACAATAAAATGTACCCTTTCTACATACTGTGAAATATAATGAAATGTACCCATTCTACATACTGTGAAATACAATAAAATTTACCCATTCATTCTACATACTGTGAAATATAATGTACCCATTCTACATACTGTGAAATATAATGAAATGTACCCATTCTACATACTGTGAAATATAATGAAATGCACCCATTCTACATACTGTGAAATACAATGTAATGTACCCACTACCCATTCTACATACTGTGAAATATAATGAAATGTACCCATTCTACATACTGTGAAATATAATGAAATGTACCCATTCTACATACTGTGAAATATAATGTACCCATTCTACATACTGTGAAATATAATGAAATGTACCCATTCTACATACTGTGAAATATAATGAAATGCACCCATTCTACATACTGTGAAATACAATAAAATGTACCCTTTCTACATACTGTGAAATATAATGAAATGTACCCATTCTACATACTGTGAAATACAATAAAATTTACCCATTCATTCTACATACTGTGAAATATAATGTACCCATTCTACATACTGTGAAATATAATGAAATGTACCCATTCTACATACTGTGAAATATAATGAAATGCACCCATTCTACATACTGTGAAATACAATAAAATGTACCCTTTCTACATACTGTGAAATATAATGAAATGTACCCATTCTACATACTGTGAAATACAATAAAATTTACCCATTCATTCTACATACTGTGAAATATAATGTACCCATTCTACATACTGTGAAATATAATGAAATGTACCCATTCTACATACTGTGAAATATAATGAAATGCACCCATTCTACATACTGTGAAATACAATGTAATGTACCCACTACCCATTCTACATACTGTGAAATATAATGAAATGTACCCATTCTACATACTGTGAAATATAATGAAATGTACCCATTCTACATACTGTGAAATATAATGTACCCATTCTACATACTGTGAAATATAATGAAATGTACCCATTCTACATACTGTGAAATATAATGAAATTTACCCATTCTACATACTGTGAAATATAATGAAATGTACCCATTCTACATACTGTGAAATACAATGAAATGTACCAATTATACATACTGTATATTGTTATTGTTATTAATAAGTTGTATTGTTTATATATGTTATTGTTATTAATGTTGTTATTGCAACCTTGTGTATTGTTTACTGTGAAGATAACAGCTAGTTTTCGGCCCATTTCCGCTTAGCTTTGACGTCACAGACTAACAACAACAACATAGCATTATTAGTATCATTATTAAGTTATTATAAACATTATTAGCTATTATAAACATAAACATATCATAAACAAGTCGTTCTAAACACACACACACAGTGACAGCCTATAGCGAGGGAGGGAGGGAGGGGTCCGCTGTCCGGGACTCCCCTCCCCGGCCTCCAGGCACCACAGGCCGGCCTCCCTCCTCAGGAGAGCCCGGGGTCTGAGCCGAGGCCTAGTGGGACTCACTCACCTCCTCTTCCTCCTGTAGCTCTCCCTCCTCCACCTCCATGGGCTCAGCTTCTCCTCCTCCTCCTTTCTCCTCCCGGGAAGAGGAGGTCGAGGAGGAGGAGGAGGACGACGAGGACGAGGACTCCGAGGAGTCCGAGTCCTCTCCGCCGGACTCGGAGCGCTCTGAGCCGGACTGTGGCTCCACAGACACACCGTGCAAGCTTCCCACCGCCGCCATGTTGGATCAACAACACAGAACACACTGCCGTGGGGAGGTTTTTACCTCGAGGTTAGAGGAAGGCATCACTTCCTATAGTTATAATACATGAGGTGGTTTTTACCTCGGGTTTACTGGAAGGCATCACATCACTTCCATTAGTTATAATATATGGGGAGGTTTTTACCTCCGAGTTTACTGGAAGGCATCACTTATAGGTATAATACACAGGGTGGTTTTTACCTTGAGTTTAGACTGGGAAGGCGTGTGTGTGTGTGTGTGTGTGTGTGTGTGTGTGTGTGTGTGTGTGTGTGTGTGTGTGTGTGTGTGTGTGTGTGTGTGTGTGTGTGTGTGTGTGTGTGTGTGTGTGTGTGTGTGTAATGCACAATCTATGTAAAATGGGTGAATGTAATTCACAATCTATGTAAAGCGCTTTGGATAAAGGCGATATATAAATGCACCATTTATTATGCAGAATATCCCATCATTTTGAAAATAGCAGATCTCACAATGCGTCACCTTGTGAGCTTGTATAGCTCTGCTGTTTTCAAACGGGCTGAAAATGTAAACTGTATGTTTTGTAATAATAATCAAAATGTACAAAATGTTTTCAAATAAATGTAGTGGTAGTAAAAGTTTTGGCAATTATAAATACTCAAGTAAAGCAGAAATAAATACCTCAAAATTGTATTTAAGTTTGTACTTAGTTACTTTACACACCACTGCTACGCTATTGGGCTGCAAAGCAAGGTCTCTGACGCCCCCCTCTGGTTAAAGATTGAATCACAGTAGAGTAAACAGATCATAATGCTGTTTAATGTTAATATGTTTTGCTACAGGGGCCCCTATAATAGGGGCCTCTATAATAGGGCCCCCTATAATATGTTTCTGCATACACCCTATAATATAATATGATATAGCACAACATATTTAAACCAAGCTTCTGCATCCACCCCTATTATAATATAGCACATCACACTTAAACCAGGTGTATTTAATGTTAATATCTTGTGCTAGGGTTAGCATTATCTTATAATAATATATAGCACATCATATTAAAGCAGGTGTACTGTCAGATTGGAGGTAGACGGTAGATTGCTACCGTCAGGGGAGTCTGGTCATCACAGTGTCCCAGTAACAGGAGGGCCTGTTCAGAGCTGCTCCAAATCTAAACTTAGTAAAAATGTACCCAACAGTCTCCCTTATATGTGTGATAGATGTGGCATTGCAGAGCGTTCTCTATCTGTCTCACATCATTTCTGGGTAAATATATTTAATTGGTTCTCCAGACAGCTGGGAAAGGATATTCAGCCAGGTTGCTGTTTAGTAATATTTTGTTGCTCTGATGAGACAAGAGGCCGTAATCCTTCCCAGGCAGGTATGGTTGCTGCCAAAAGAACAAAATGTATAGTGATAAAGTGGAAGTCTTAGGGCCGATTCATACTCCTATTTTACTGCTGTTTCGGCACTGTAGTGCCGAAATGATTTCGGCTCGTCAGAAATTTTCAGTAATAATAATAATAATCTGAGAGGCTAAATGTCATCAAATGGTGGTCCGTGACTCAGATGGGTCTGAGAGGCTATAAATCCAAAGGTCACAAATCTAGTTGAGGAACACATGGTAAAACACATGTTTTTTTTATTGTCGACTATGGTGAACACAAACCTATTTTCAGACAAAGTAAGGTGTAAAATGTGCTTCATTACCGGTATATAATAATAGTAATAATAGTGCCTCAGTAAACTGTCACAGGTAAACAATGAGCCTATAGCATTAGTCTAAAACAAAATAATATCTAAATAATATTATTATGTACATTGAAACCATCGTCTCTTTCCAAAACGGTCACTTTTCAGGATTAAAATTTAAAAATGCAGATCTACAGATTGTGTGACGCTGTGCTATGAAGTAGGACGTTATTACAGGAAAACACCAAGAGATTCCATGGTCTGTAGAAATATAAAACATAGATAAACTAAAGGATTCCATGGTTCATCTCCACAGTCGGTAGAAATATAAAACATAGATAAACTAAAGGATTCCGTAGTTTCATCTCCACAGTCGGTAGAAAGCCAGGGCGATCGCCAGACAGGAAAACACTGTCGCTGCAAGGAGACAAAACACATGCCGAAACGTTGGTTCCTAATAATAAATAAACCTTGGTTCCTACACTGCGTCCTAATAAATAAACCTTGGTTCCTACTCTGTGTCCTAATAAATAAACCTTGGTTCCTACTCTGCGTCCTAATAAATAAACCTTGGTTCCTACTCTGTATCCTAATAAATAAACCTTGGTTCCTACTCTGTATCCTAATAAATAAACCTTGGTTCCTACTCTGTGTCCTAATAAATAAACCTTGGTTCCTACTCTGCGTCCTAATAAATAAACCTTGGTTCCTACTCTGCGTCCTAATAAATAAACCTTGGTTCCTACTCTGTGTCCTAATAAATAAACCTTGGTTCCTACTCTGCGTCCTAATAAATAAACCTTGGTTCCTACTCTGCGTCCTAATAAATAAACCTTGGTTCCTACTCTGCATCCTAATAAATAAACCTTGGTTCCTACTCTGTATCCTAATAAATAAACCTTGGTTCCTACTCTGCATCCTAATAAATAAACCTTGGTTCCTACTCTGTATCCTAATAAATAAACCTTGGTTCCTAATCTGCATCCTAATAAATAAACCTTGGTTTCTACTCTGCGTCCTAATAAATAAACCTTGGTTCCTAATCTGCATCCTAATAAATAAACCTTGGTTTCTACTCTGCATCCTAATAAATAAACCTTGGTTCCTACTCTGTATCCTAATAAATAAACCTTGGTTCCTAATCTGCATCCTAATAAATAAACCTTGGTTTCTACTCTGCGTCCTAATAAATAAACCTTGGTTCCTACTCTGTATCCTAATAAATAAACCTTGGTTCCTACTCTGTATCCTAATAAATAAACCTTGGTTCCTACTCTGTATCCTAATAAATAAACCTTGGTTCCTACTCTGCATCCTAATAAATAAACCTTGGTTCCTACTCTGCATCCTAATAAATAAACCTTGGTTCCTACTCTGTGTCCTAATAAATAAACCTTGGTTCCTACTCTGCATTCTAATAAATAAACCTTGGTTCCTACTCTGCATTCTAATAAACAAACCTTGCTTCCTACTCTGCGTCCTAATAAATAAACCTTGGTTCCTACTCTGCATCCTAATAAATAAACCCTGGTTCCTACTCTGCATCCTAATAAATAAACCTTGGTTCCTACTCTGCATCCTAATAAATAAACCTTGGTTCCTACTCTGCGTCCTAATAAATAAACCTTGGTTCCTACTCTGTATCCTAATAAATAAACCTTGGTTCCTACTCTGTATCCTAATAAATAAACCTTGGTTCCTACTCTGTGTCCTAATAAATAAACCTTGGTTCCTACTCTGTGACTCCTAATAAATAAACCTTGGTTCCTACTCTGTATCCTAATAAATAAACCTTGGTTCCTACTCTGTGACTCCTAATAAATAAACCTTGGTTCCTACTCTGTATCCTAATAAATAAACCTTGGTTCCTACTCTGTATCCTAATAAATAAACCTTGGTTCCTAATCTGCATCCTAATAAATAAACCTTGGTTCCTACTCTGTATCCTAATAAATAAACCTTGGTTCCTACTCTGCATCCTAATAAATAAACCTTGGTTCCTACTCTGCATCCTAATAAATAAACCTTGGTTCCTAATCTGCATCCTAATAAATAAACCTTGGTTTCTACTCTGCATCCTAATAAATAAACCTTGGTTCCTACTCTGTATCCTAATAAATAAACCTTGGTTCCTACTCTGTATCCTAATAAATAAACCTTGGTTCCTAATCTGCATCCTAATAAATAAACCTTGGTTTCTACTCTGCGTCCTAATAAATAAACCTTGGTTCCTACTCTGTATCCTAATAAATAAACCTTGGTTCCTACTCTGTATCCTAATAAATAAACCTTGGTTCCTACTCTGTATCCTAATAAATAAACCTTGGTTCCTAATCTGCATCCTAATAAATAAACCTTGGTTTCTACTCTGTATCCTAATAAATAAACCTTGGTTCCTACTCTGCATCCTAATAAATAAACCTTGGTTCCTACTCTGTGTCCTAATAAATAAACCTTGGTTCCTACTCTGCATTCTAATAAATAAACCTTGGTTCCTACTCTGCATTCTAATAAACAAACCTTGCTTCCTACTCTGCGTCCTAATAAATAAACCTTGGTTCCTACTCTGTATCCTAATAAATAAACCTTGGTTCCTACTCTGTATCCTAATAAATAAACCTTGGTTCCTACTCTGTGTCCTAATAAATAAACCTTGGTTCCTACTCTGTGACTCCTAATAAATAAACCTTGGTTCCTACTCTGTGTCCTAATAAATAAACCTAGGTTCCTACTCTGTATCCTAATAAATAAACCTTGGTTCCTACTCTGTGTCCTAATAAATAAACCTTGGTTCCTACTCTGTGTCCTAATAAATAAACCTTGGTTCCTACTCTGCATCCTAATAAATAAACCTTGGTTCCTACTCTGCATTCTAATAAATAAACCTTGGTTCCTACTCTGCATTCTAATAAACAAACCTTGCTTCCTACTCTGTGACTCCTAATAAATAAACCTTGGTTCCTACTCTGTATCCTAATAAATAAACCTTGGTTCCTAATCTGCATCCTAATAAATAAACCTTGGTTCCTACTCTGTGTCCTAATAAATAAACCTTGGTTCCTACTCTGCATTCTAATAAATAAACCTTGGTTCCTACTCTGTATCCTAATAAATAAACCTTGGTTCCTACTCTGCATTCTAATAAATAAACCTTGGTTCCTACTCTGCATTCTAATAAACAAACCTTGCTTCCTACTCTGTGACTCCTAATAAATAAACCTTGGTTCCTACTCTGTATCCTAATAAATAAACCTTGGTTCCTACTCTGTGACTCCTAATAAATAAACCTTGGTTCCTACTCTGTATCCTAATAAATAAACCTTGGTTCCTACTCTGTGTCCTAATAAATAAACCTTGGTTCCTACTCTGTGACTCCTAATAAATAAACCTTGGTTCCTACTCTGTGACTCCTAATAAATAAACCTTGGTTCCTACTCTGTATCCTAATAAATAAACCTTGGTTCCTACTCTGTGTCCTAATAAATAAACCTTGGTTCCTACTCTGTGACTCCTAATAAATAAACCTTGGTTCCTACTCTGTATCCTAATAAATAAACCTTGGTTCCTACTCTGTGTCCTAATAAATAAACCTTGGTTCCTACTCTGCATTCTAATAAATAAACCTTGGTTCCTACTCTGCATTCTAATAAACAAACCTTGCTTCCTACTCTGCGTCCTAATAAATAAACCTTGGTTCCTACTCTGTATCCTAATAAATAAACCTTTGTTTCTACTCTGCATCCTAATAAATAAACCTTGGTTCCTACTCTGCATTCTAATAAACAAACCTTGGTTCCTACTCTGTGTCCTAATAAATAAACCTTGGTTCCTACTCTGCATCCTAATAAATTAACCTTGGTTCCTACTCTGCATCCTAATAAATAAACCCTGGTTCCTACTCTGTGTCCTAATAAATAAACCTTGGTTCCTACTCTGTATCCTAATAAATAAACCTTGGTTCCTACTCTGCATCCTAATAAATTAACCTTGGTTCCTACTCTGCATCCTAATAAATAAACCTTGGTTCCTACTCTGCATCCTAATAAATAAACCTTGGTTCCTAATCTGCATCCTAATAAATAAACCTTGGTTTCTACTCTGTGTCCTAATAAATAAACCTTGGTTCCTACTCTGTGTCCTAATAAATAAACCTTGGTTCCTACTCTGTGTCCTAATAAATAAACCTTGGTTCCTACTCTGTGTCCTAATAAATAAACCTTGGTTCCTACTCTGTATCCTAATAAATAAACCCTGGTTCCTACTCTGTATCCTAATAAATAAACCTTGGTTCCTACTCTGTATCCTAATAAATAAACCTTGGTTCCTACTCTGCATTCTAATAAATAAACCTTGGTTCCTACTCTGTATCCTAATAAATAAACCTTGGTTCCTACTCTGTATCCTAATAAATAAACCTTGGTTCCTACTCTGTGTCCTAATAAATAAACCTTGGTTCCTACTCTGTGTCCTAATAAATAAACCTTGGTTCCTACTCTGTGTCCTAATAAATAAACCTAGGTTCCTACTCTGCGTCCTAATAAATAAACCTTGGTTCCTACTCTGTATCCTAATAAATAAACCTTGGTTCCTACTCTGTGTCCTAATAAATAAACCCTGGTTCCTACTCTGTGTCCTAATAAATAAACCTTGGTTCCTACTCTGCGTCCTAATAAATAAACCTTGGTTCCTACTCTGTATCCTAATAAATAAACCCTGGTTCCTACTCTGTGTCCTAATAAATAAACCTTGGTTCCTACTCTGCATCCTAATAAATAAACCTTGGTTCCTACTCTGCGTCCTAATAAATAAACCTTGGTTCCTACTCTGCGTCCTAATAAATAAACCTTGGTTCCTACTCTGCGTCCTAATAAATAAACCTTGGTTCCTACTCTGCATCCTAATAAATAAACCTTGGTTCCTACTCTGTGTCCTAATAAATAAACCTTGGTTCCTACTCTGTGTCCTAATAAATAAACCTTGGTTCCTACTCTGCATCCTAATAAATAAACCTTGGTTCCTACTCTGTGTCCTAATAAATAAACCTTGGTTCCTACTCTGTATCCTAATAAATAAACCTTGGTTCCTACTCTGCATCCTAATAAATAAACCTTGGTTCCTACTCTGTATCCTAATAAATAAACCCTGGTTCCTACTCTGTGTCCTAATAAATAAACCTTGGTTCCTACTCTGCATCCTAATAAATAAACCTTGGTTCCTACTCTGCGTCCTAATAAATAAACCTTGGTTCCTACTCTGCGTCCTAATAAATAAACCTTGGTTCCTACTCTGCGTCCTAATAAATAAACCTTGGTTCCTACTCTGCGTCCTAATAAATAAACCTTGGTTCCTACTCTGCGTCCTAATAAATAAACCTTGGTTCCTACTCTGTATCCTAATAAATAAACCCTGGTTCCTACTCTGCATCCTAATAAATAAACCTTGGTTCCTACTCTGCGTCCTAATAAATAATCGTGCGCGGCCACTCTTTTGTCTTTTCAATACTTTACTCTAGTTTAGAGTATTAGTATTAGTACCTGCTAAGTATCGTATCGTCTCCAGTTTCAGAGACTCCAGTAAGGTCTTCAGTGAAGCGACCTCAAGGTCAATCTTCTTACTGGCCTCTGTGTTGTCAAGGTCAATGTCTGCTTTCTGAAGGTCACACACACACACACACACACACACACACACACACACACACACACACACACACACACACACACACACACACACACATTAATCATGTTACCAAGATTGCCTTTTTTCACCTTAGAAATATTGCACGAATCAGAGCCTATTTGTCATTGGACGATGCAAAAACGCTAATCCACGCCTTTGTTTTTTCTTGGCTTGATTACTGCAATGCACTTTTTCCTGGACTGCCTAAGAAAACAACTGACAGATTACAACTTGTCCAAAATGCAGCAGCCAGAGTTTTTACTAAAACTAAGTAAGAACATATTACTCCAGTTTTGGCATCACTGCACTGGCTTCCGGTTGTTTTTAGGATTGATTTTTAAATTATTTTACTTGTGTATAAAGCTCTCAATGGTCTCGCACCTTCCTACCTACATGACTGCCTGCCTAAATATGTCCCAAACCGCCCCCTAAGGTCTTCCACTGCTGGCCTGCTCGCTTTGCCTAAAAAAATGGCAACTAAAAAATACGGGGAAGCAGCTTTTTGCTTCTACGGGCCGACGGCGTGGAACAATTTCCCACTGTACCAGCCTCTGTAGTTTAACAAGCTCCCACTGTACCTTCGACAGGCAGCCTCAGTAGACATTTTTAAAGCAGAGCTCAAGACCCACTTCTACAACATTGCTTTTAATTGATCTTTTATTTTTTTATGTCCTCACTGTATTGCATTACTGCTTGTTTTTTAATGTTTATGCATTGCTTTTCTTTTCTTTTATTCTCCATTGTTCTGTAAAGCACTTTGAGCTGCATTTCATGTCATGAAAGGTGCTATACAAATAAAGTTTTATTATTATTATTACCTGTATTGTATTTACTTTTTATGTTTGATTCTTTAAATTAGGGGAAGTTCTCGATAAGCCTTCTGGCTTCTAACTTCTCCTGCACAATCATAATATATATGTAACTTCTCTTTTTAACATATGAAGGTAGGAAGGTTTTAAATGACGTCACATTGTAGGCTCTACAGAGCCGAGCCGACTTTTATTTTTAGTATGAATCGGCCCCTTATAAACAAGTAAAATAAAATTTAAATCAATCCTAAGAACAACTGGAAGCCAATTAATTCAGAGAAGCTAAAACTGGAGTAATATCTTCTCTCATCTTAGTTTTAGTTAAAACTCTGGCTGCCGCATTTTGGACAAGTTGTACCTTCGACAGGCAGCCTCTGTAGTTTAATAACCTTAGTAGTTTAACCGTAGTTTAATACCTTCGACAGGCAGCCTCTGTAGTTTAATGATATCCTCGTACTGTTAACTGCCAATAAAGTATCAGTCAATCAATCAATCAATCAATCAATCAATCAAATAGACAGTGTCAATAATAATAATAATAATATTGAAGTTGACCTTGTGATGGAACTCTGAGCTAGCCTCCATTAGCTTCTTCTCCTGATCAGTAAACTGGAAGAGACACACACAGACGCACAGACGCACGCACGCACGCACGCACGCACGCACGCACGCACGCACGCACGCACGCACGCACGCACGCACACACACACACACACACACACACACACACACACACACACACACACACACACACACACACACACACACACACACACACACACACACACACACACACACACACAAAATAAATAATAATAAATAAACAAAGTGGTCATTTTTTTATGAAATTGGAGGTCTGTGGGACCATCCACCAAGGTTGAGAGTGAGACCTGTAGCATGCTATTAGCAACCTATTGGCATGATATACCTATCTTTAGGTATTATTACTGGGCAGCCAATCTTAGAATTTTGCAACATTGGCTAATGTTGGAGAAATCACCTTTACGTCCAACATGGATTGAGATGGAATCTTCCTCAGTAAGGCCTGCCTCGTTAACTGCTCTTATTCATACCCCTATTCGTTTTTCTCTTACCCCTTATTCTAAGAATGTTATTGTCAAATCCACACTGAAAATTTGGAATCAATTCAGGCGCCACTTTGGTCTACAAGCTCAGTCCTTCCTTGCCCCAATAACAGCAAACCCTTTATTCCATCCATCTTTGAGTGATAATGCCTTCTCTTTATGGTCATCACTTGGTATTACAAAGCTCAGTGATCTGTATATTGACAAAGTATTTGCCTCCTTTCAACAGCTGTCTGGGAAATATTCCCTTTCAAATCAACACTTCTTTCGATATCTTCAGATTCGCAGTTTTGTGCGTAGCCTTAACCCTGTATTTCCAAACCTTCCAGAGGCCACTGTGGTTGATTCCTTCTTAACTCCATTGTCGAGCACGAAGGGTCTAATATCGGTTATGTACAATTGTATTTTCTCTTTGCGGCCTACTTCAATAGAAAATATTAAGAACAGGTGGGAAGAGGACTTGGGAGAAGAAATCTCAGACGATGATTGGGAAGATATTTTACGTCTTGTCCACTCTTCTTCCATTTGTGTGAGGCATGGGCTAATCCAATGCAAAATTATCCATCGTGTGCATTTCACTAAAGTTAGGTTATCCAAAATATATGGTGATATTGATCCCCTGTGTGATAGATGTCGTTCGGCCCCCGCCACGTATATACATATGTTTTGGTCATGCCCTTCTTTACGTAGGTATTATTGGACTAAGATCTTTGACACTATGTCGAGTAGTGTTGGGGTACCATTTGAACCAAATGTAATGACGGCTATTTTCGGAATCTCTCCCCCTGATCTATTCCTGTCAAAATACAAAGCTCACTTGGTGGCCTTTACCACTCTCTTAGCTAGGCGTCTGATTCTGATGAAATGGAAGTCCTCTGCTCCCCCAACCCATCTTCACTGGATTAGAGATGTACTCCACTTTATTCAATTAGAAAAAATTAGATGTACCCTGAGAGGCTCTGTATCCAAATTTGAGGACACATGGGGCCCCTTCCTCGCACTAGTAAATAACTTGCAGTTCCAAGCAATTCCAGATTGAATGAGTTTAATCTTGGATCTGAGCATGCTACTGTAGATTCCCGACGCAGCTGGGTTGTTCAGTATATTTATTATTAGGAGCCATGGATGCAATACCACGTCTATTATGTTTTGGGTGACCAATGACCATGCCATGTTGTCTTGTCTTGTCTTGTCGTACGTTTGTCTTGTTTTTGTTTCAAAACTTGATTCCGGTTATGTGGTTTGTATTAGTGTCGCTTCCATGTTAGCATAGGACTATGCAACTTTTTATTTTATTTTCTTATTTTTATTTTATGCTACCACAATATTTTGTGTATGGACTCACAACATTTTGTTATCTTTTATATGTTTCATATGGGTGTGTCACATATACTGTCATTTGATTTACTGTATACCCTGAATCTTGAATAAACAAAACAGTGGAAAAAAAACCCTATTAGCATGATATTATATTACATGTGATGGTAAAACTAGACACCACCATAATATCAGAGATGTATACAATATGATCTATGATTATATTACACAGTATTAATATGAAATGTATATTTATTTTATTACCATATCAGAAATACGACTTCTCTCCAGGTTGATGTCCAATTTAGTCTCTGCTCGGATCTTCAGACTCTCCTCCTGAGAAACACCACACTACTTTATTACATTATAAGTACTTTATTAGTTACATTATAAATACTTTATTACATTCAGACTCTCCTCCTGAGAAACACCACACTACTTTATTACATTATAAATACTTTATTACATTATAAATACTTTATTACATTCAGACTCTCCTCCTGAGAAACACCACACTACTTTATTACATTATAAGTACTTTATTACATTATAAATACTTTATTACATTCAGACTCTCCTCCTGAGAAACACCACACTACTTTATTACATTATAAATACTTTATTATTACATATATTATATAAATACTTTATTACATATATTATGATATAACTCCCAGGTGTTGTGCATTTACTAATGATGTCTGTAATAACTGTCCTGAGAGGTGGACGTTAAATAAAGTTAAATAAAGTCCTATTTAGTTTTCTTACCGTCAGTCTGTTTCTTAACTGATCCAGCTCCCGCTTCATCTTCTACAGGTAAAAAAAAACACACACACACACACACACACACACACACACACACACACACACACACACACACACACATTAGAGATCTACGTATCCACACCAGTCATAAAAACACCATATCGGGATCGGATCGGTCTCAAAATAATCCAGATAATACTCACCGATATTGATGATGCAATAATAATGTGACCGTCAGTGGCTAAATTTAACGCATTTTGGGCGGGAACCCCTTTTGATGTTTTAAACATTATGTTAGAATTTATCTACAAGCTCAAAGCGCGCCACCAAGTTCTCCTCCGCGCCAATCGTCGGATTGACGATCATATATAACACACCTAGTGATATGAGGTCTGTTACGGACCATGGTCCTTCTCATTATTTGTTTAAGTATAATTATTATTTATGGTGTCTATTAAATTAGGATAATAATTATAAGTTTGTTATTTGTTATTATGTTTTATGGCATGTGACAAATTGTATTTATTTTGCTACAGTACTCAAGTGAATTGACAGACATGGCTCTTTTTTTCCCCTATCTTTTTTCCTATTTTTTTCCCTATTTTTTTTCTTATTCTTTTTCTCCAATTTCTTTCTTATTTTCGGTCAGTACAACAGTATCAGACTGTGGTTGTACCGGTCAGTACAACAGTATCAGACTGTGGTTGTACCGGTCAGTACAACAGTATCAGACTGAGGTTGTACTGGTCAGTAAAACAGTATCAGACTGAGGTTGTACCGGTCAGTACAACAGTATCAGACTGAGGTTGTACTGGTCAGTAAAACAGTATCAGACTGAGGTTGTACTGGTCAGTAAAACAGTATCAGACTGAGGTTGTACTGGTCAGTAAAACAGTATCAGACTGAGGTTGTACTGGTCAGTACAACAGTATCAGACTGAGGTTGTACTGGTCAGTACAACAGTATCAGACTGAGGTTGTACTGGTCAGTACAACAGTATCAGACTGAGGTTGTACTGGTCAGTAAAACAGTATCAGACTGAGGTTGTACTGGTCAGTAAAACAGTATCAGACTGAGGTTGTACTGGTCAGTACAACAGTATCAGACTGAGGTTGTACTGGTCAGTACAACAGTATCAGACTGAGGTTGTACTGGTCAGTACAACAGTATCAGACTGAGGTTGTACTGGTCAGTACAACAGTATCAGACTGAGGTTGTACTGGTCAGTACAACAGTATCAGACTGAGGTTGTACTGGTCAGCTTCCAGGTTTTAATGTGTGTGTCTGTCTGTGTGTTTCTATGTGCAGGGCGTTGCTGAAACTGAACACTTGCCCTGGGTAAATAAAGGAGAAAAAAAAAGTATACGTATGTACGTTCTCGGAGCGTAGGTTGTATGTACAGTAAATGTACAGTAGAACTAAAAATACATGGCATGGATGCACCTGGGACGTATCCTCAGTGATGTATCCTGAGGTCATCACCTGGGACGTATCCTCAGTGATGTATCCTGAGGTCATCACCTGGGACGTATCCTCAGTGATGCATCCTGAGGTCATCACCTGAGACGTATCCTCAGTGATGCATCCTGAGGTCATCACCTGGGACGTATCCTCAGTGATGTATCCTGAGGTCATCACCTGGGACGTATCCTCAGTGATGCATCCTGAGGTCATCACCTGGGACGTACCCTCAGTGATGCATCCTGAGGTCATCACCTGGGACGTATCCTCAGTGATGTATCCTGAGGTCATCACCTGGGACGTATCCTCAGTGATGCATCCTGAGGTCATCACCTGGGACATATCCTCAGTGATGTATCCTGAGGTCATCACCTGGGACGTATCCTCAGTGATCTATCCTGAGGTCATCACCTGGGACGTATCCTCAGTGATGTTTCCTGAGGTCAACAGGGTTTCTGGTCTCTCAACATCATACCCCTCACTCAGGCGACCCAGGCGCGGTGATGAGGTCCCGACTTACGTCCCAGTAGCTACCCTCCATCAGTCCAGCAGGGAATGAGCAAGGCCACACAATCCGTTGCTCCGGAACTACTCTGCCGGGACTGGGAGAACCAGGTTCTGGTGCATGGAAGGACTATGTGTGAATGAATTTGAATGAATGAATGAATGAATGAATTTTTATTTTCGTGTCTTGTCAATTAAGACCCATCCCTTACGGGATTATAAGACACCAACAACATAAATAAACAATTTCACGTTCACTTCCCACACAGAAGTTACACAATTGATCAAAACAAAAACAGAAATAACATTATCATAAAATAAAATAATATAATAAATAATACATCACATATAAGTTTTCTTTGTCCTTATGTCCCAAGCTTTCTCTATATATTCTGCTAATGCAAATATCTTTTGTTCAAAAATCCATCTCAGTCGCTCTGCATCACTTAACCACATCAAATCTATATTTTTACATCTGTTAAATAACTTTTGACGTAGCTCATGATACAACGGGCAATAGAAAAGAAAATGGAACTCATTCTCAATATCATTTATGTCACAGTAGGTGCAAATACGTTCTTCTTCTGTAACTCCTCTATACCTCCCAGTCTCAAGGTGCAAAGGCAAGATCCCAGAACCAAGTTGGGCACATAGGGATCTTTGTCTTTTGGATAATGGGGCACAGACGTACTTTTCACTAGCATAACAGCTTTTTATCGTAACAAATGTTCTCAACTTTGGTTTGTACAATATGTCCTGTGACCATTTGTTCTGAAATAAACTATAAAGTGTGTCTTTAACCATTGAGATGTTTACAACCCTGTTATTTAGAAAACTGTCATGTAACCCAGTACGTACAAGAGTGTCCTCTATTGCACTTGCCCATGCACCTTTTACTGATACATCCCAGTTGAAAATCTTCCTAGCAACTCTGTTCTCTGGCATTCTGATTAGTCGGTTCCATAAGGCCATCATGCTGCCTCTCCACCTTATCTCACACGGCTCCCAACCCATGTCTCCTGTTATTGCTAATACAGGCGCAAATTTGTGCACCCTTAAAAAGTACCGTATGGCTCTATTCTGAACCATTTGTCCCTTCATATTCATGTTTGAGCCCCATATTCCCGCCATATAATCCATGACAGGGCAGACACACGTGTGAAACAGTTTGGAGTAGGCAGCATATCCTAAATCACCCAGCTGTTTAGTTTTGGCTATTATGCCACCTAGGGCCCTACCTGCAGATCCTGCCAATACCGATGTACCATATTCATAAAGTAAATGTTCATCCAAGTTAAGACCCAAATATTTGTAATTTTCAACATACTGTAATTTGTGTTCTCCTAGCTGGAACTGAAAATCACTCCTCACATGTGTGTGTGTGTGTGTGTGTGTGTGTGTGTGTGTGTGTGTGTGTGTGTGTGTGTGTGTGTGTGTGTGTGTGTGTGTGTGTGTATGTATATATATGTGTGTACAGTATATATGTATATATGAATATATGTAACGTACTGCGTTCTCTGATCGTAGGTTGGCGAACTCACTCTTCTCCAGAATCACCATGTCCTTCCTGATGGAGTCTAGATGAGCTAATATCTGCTGCAACGCTATCTCCTTTAAATATAAACATTAAAAACATGTTAATCTCCTTTAAATATAAACATTAAAAACATGTTAATCTCCTTTAAATATAAACATTATAAACATGTAAACTCCTTTAAATATAAACATTATAAACATGTTAATTATTATAACAATGTGTTGATGGAGTCTAGATGGGTTAAAAATGGTATATCCTATATTAACTAGAAAAGGTGCACAGGTCTCCACCAGGAGGATAGGAGTGTTTGTGTGATGTTTTTTGGAAAAATGTTTAGGAGCAATATAAACGTGTGTGTGTGTGTGTGTGTGTGTGTGTGTGTGTGTGTGTGTGTGTGTGTGTGTGTGTGTGTGTGTGACGCGGCTTGGCCTGTTGTAGCGCCACCATGAGGCTGATTTGAAAACTGTCAAGTGGCATTTCTTCCAAAGCCTAGTGGGAATATGCATGCACAGTTTCACCACAATCGGACGCTGCGTTGAGGAGTTGTGGCGATTTGTACAAAACGGGTACAAAGCGGGCTACTCCTGAAAAGTTTAGAAGCCAATCGTAGCCAATGAGGGTGGATTATGATAAATCAAACAAACCCGTCTTGATCACATGACTATGGGGAGCATGTGTACCGATTTGCGTGAAAGTTGGATAAAATCTGAAGGAGTAATATTAGAAAATGTATTTTACATATGTCGGCCTCCTGGTGGCGCTATAAAGAGCAGATGTGATCAATTCCAGGAAATGTTTTATTGTCTCCACCATGCCTTCATGGTGGAGACAATAAAACATACTCTCTCCCCGTGCCTTCGGCCTGGTGGAGACAATAAAACATACTCTCTCCCCATGCCTTCAGCCTGGTGGAGACAATAAAACATACTCTCTCCCCTTGCCTTCGGCCTGGTGGAGACAATAAAACATACTCTCTCCCCATGCCTTCAGCCTGGTGGAGACAATAAAACATACTCTCTCCTCATGCCTTCAGCCTGGTGGAGACAATAAAACATACTCTCTCCTCATGCCTTCAGCCTGGTGGAGACAATAAAACATACTCTCTCCTCATGCCTTCGGCCTGGTGGAGACAATAAAACATACTCTCTCCCCATGCCTTCAGCCTGGTGGAGACAATAAAACATACTCTCTCCCTATGCCTTCATGGTGGAGACCATAAAACATACTCTCTTCCCATGCCTTCAGCCTGGTGGAGACAATAAAACATACTCTCTCCCCATGCCTTCATGGTGGAGATAATAAAACATACTCTCTCCCCGTGCCTTCGGCCTGGTGGAGACAATAAAACATACTCTCTCCCCATGCCTTCATGGTGGAGACAATAAAACATACTCTCTCCCCATGCCTTCAGCCTGGTGGAGACAATGGGCCTATGGGCCGAGGGAAACACTTATACAGTCTCTGTCGCCCTCAAGTGGACAAAAACAGCAACAGGCCTACACATATACAGTGACTAGGTTGTTTTTGTTTGATTCCCCACTGCCTTCAATGACTTTCATTTTAAAGTAGTTGTTTTGAACCTGTGGTCCAGGGACCACCAGTGGTCCTTGAGGGGGTTCCAGGTGGTCCCCATGCAGCAATTATTTCGCTCTCAAGAGTTAAATTATTGTTAAACATCTGCATTACTTAATGTACAAGAAGTCGACACAATTAGACAATGTAGAATAATTGTTATTTTGATCAGTGTTTGCCTGTTATCTCTCCTAATGGTACCAACATCAATACAGCATGGAATTGTGGACAAAATAGTATTAATGTTTTGGGTGCTAAATGTCATCAAATGGTGGTCCGTGGCTCATTAAGGGGCCTTGATCTGAAAAGGGTTGAAAACCACTGTTTCAGAGGGTTTAAAGTAGGTTCTATTTTAATCATAGCATTAGGGTTGCATCTCTGTTTAAAGCAGCAGTAATGTTAATGTTTTAATCATAGCATTAGGGTTGTTTAAAGCAGTAGTAATGTTAATGTTTTAATCATAGCATTAGGGTTGTTTAAAGCAGTAGTAATGTTAATGTTTTAATCATAGCATTAGGGTTGGATCGTAGTAATGTTAATGTTTTGATCATAGCATTAGGGTTGGATCGTAGTAATTTTAATGTTTTAATCATAGCATTAGGGTTGCATCGATAGTAATAATGTGACTCCAGGTGACACATTTTGAAAATGTTCAACTACATTTAAAATGATCATGATCTCAATTCTTGTGGAGGGAATTCTAGATTCACATTGGAGCAAGAATCGTGCAGCACTAGCGTGTGCGTGCATGTGTCCTTTGTTTACCCTTCATTTTGTTTCGTATTTTATTATCTCCTTATCATGAACCCTATAACTGGAAACGAACAAAGTAACAAACTAAGACATTCTGAAACTACTCAAAGAGGGTTCCCTTTACTCTCCTGGAACTGTAAGACCCGTTACACTGTGAAAGTTAATAATAAGAAATGTAACAAATGACTTGTCACAATTTACGATATGTACTGTGTTGCCCTATGACGTGACCCACCCGTTTCTTGAAAAATAAAAATAAAAACAAAGTTTCAAAAAATAAAAAGATTTGCGGGACATTTGGAGTCAGTTGCCACTGGGCATGATGGAAGGCATGATGTTCATGATGTCAGATCATTATAGTACCCTATACAGTATACAGTAGCTTATTAAAAAGAGAGAACACATAACCCCCGTGCTGGCCTCCCTTCACTGGCTCCCGGTTTCTTTTAGAATTGATTTTAAAGTCCTTTTATTTACTTTTAAATGTTTAAATGGGCTGGCCCCCGAATATCTCTCCGGGCTCGTAAAACCCTACACCCCGGCTAGAGCTCTGCACTCTGCGGATCAGGTACTGCTAGAGGGCCGAACAACTAACAAAAGCACCAGGGGCGCACGCTCTTTCGCGGCTGCAGCTCCCAGACTCTGGAAGAGCTTGCCCTTTCACATTCGCTCTGCCCCCTCCATTGGTGTTTTTAAGTCTCACCTTAAAACTCATCTTTTCTCCCTGGCTTTTAATCCCTCCTGAGTCCATTTTATGCTTTCATCCTTACATTTTTGTCATTTTTATTAGTGTGTTTCTCGTTTATATTCTGTGTTCTCCTGCCTGTTCTCTGTTTTTGCCACTGATGTGCAGCACTTTGGTCAACCTTGGTTGTTTTAAATGTGCTCTATAAATAAAGTTTGATTTGATTTGATTTGATTATAATTAATACCACGAAGAAATGTGACACATTATTCTGTGCCCAGCGAGGCAGTCGGCAGCGCAGCGACATTAACCCCTTTTGGTGTGTCAAACATTGTTTTAATTTTGCTATTGAAAAATAGCAGATCTACAAGCTCACAGCGGGCCACAAAGTGGCGCGCTATGAACTTGTAGGACTGCTATTTTTGACAAATCGTTAAAATGTGCCTCAAACTTTCAGAAAATTGTCATGATTTAGAATACATTTATTTAAAATGTCGACGTCAGGCCTGGATGGGTTAATTAAGGCATAATCTAACCTTTAGAGGAGACGTCAGGCCTGGATGGGTTAATTAAGGCATAATCTAACCTTTAGAGGAGGCGAGCTGGCTTAAAACTAGGACTGGCCGACTTCAATAATGTGGACTTCTATTTGTAATATATAATTAACCCTATAGTGGCTGTCAGTCTGCTCTCTGTCTGTCAGACTATATGAACCATAGAATGCATGCCTAAACACAATGTCTTCGGACGATCAAATAATTTGTTAGAAAAACAACAAACTAAAAGTGTTGTAACCTGCCATTTTTTTCTTCTTTCTAATTCTTTGTTTGGCCGAAAAACATTGTGTTTATTGTCATGATTTGTCACGACAACACCTCTAGCTGACTGGATTCAAACAGCATTAATGGTGGGTATGGAAGTCTGAGGTTTTACCTCCAGCACATGTATGGTTCACTCAGCTCGGTATTGTGGCTGCTTTGGAGAGGTTATCCTTTAAGATGAATAATCAGTTGGATAAATATGATCTGAAGTGGGACGTGTTCCTCAGTCATGTTGCAGGTCCCTTGGTGTGATCCATGGTCAGGCAATGCCCTCTTGATTGTTTATTGTATTACTACACATTATGATACGGTTGATGATGCTGCGTTTGTAAATAATGTAAACTATTTTCACATTTTAATTTGATTTTTCTTTTTCCTTTTTTTTTTCTTTCTATTTGTTTATCTTATCTATCTTGCCTGTCCATGAATACGTTCTCTGCTGTTGTTGTTTGTGTTTGTATTTTAAGTTCTCTGTTTTATGTGTTTGTAAAAAATCTAAAATAAAGTACTGATCATGATTTGAAGAGTTGTCTTTGTCCGCGGCGTATAAACGTCTTTAAATAAATACTTTTTGAAAAGTCTATGAGGAAAAGGAACGGGGAATTCTTTTCCGGGTCTCTCGAGGGGAAAAATCTGCGCGATACTCGGCTATATATAGGCTATCATTTCTGTGCTGACCAATGTTGGGGACACAGCCTACATATTTTATATGAGGTTTGGGGACTATTACTTGATTCAGCATGAAGACTAAAGCCTTCTAAATAAATATACGCTTGCCTTGATCACTGGAACACCACCCTCTGAGCTGACTGGGACATGAGCATGTGTGTGTGTGTGTGTGTGTGTGTGTGTGTGTGTGTGTGTGTGTGTGTGTGTGTGTGTGTGTGTGTGTGTGTGTGTGTGTGTGTGTGTGAGTGTGTACCTGATGTGAGGTCGTCACCATGTCTTTGTAAACAATGTCCATATTGGTGGTCGTCAAGGTAACCAGAGCAGAGATGATGATCTCTGCCTGAGTTTTCTCTAAACCTGAGAAATATTACAATAACATATTACAATACTACCGTCTGTCTGCCTATTGTATTCTCATACAATTACAATATGACAATACATTATAATGAGACACAGGCAGGCAGGCAGACAGACAGGCAGGCAGACAGACAGACAGACAGGCAGGCAGACAGGCAGGCAGACAGGCAGGCAGGCAGACAGACAGACAGACAGACAGACAGACAGACAGACAGACAGACAGACAGACAGACAGACAGACAGACAGACAGACAGACAGACAGGCAGGCAGACAGACAGACAGACAGACAGACAGACAGACAGACAGACAGCTGTCTCACCACTCTCCTCCAGCTGTCTCACCAGACTGTGAGAGTCGAAGGTCAATTTACGATGTTCCAGGGGAGTCAGGTCCACCTTCCTGTGGGTGTGTGTGTACATGCACACCCCACACTGGATACCTGCACGCACAGATATACAGTACGCATAGGTTATAGGTCATAGGTCAAAGGTTATAGGTGTGAATGGTGGGAATGCTGTTTGTCAACATGCAGGTCCCTCAACAGACAGAGCAGAACCAGCCTGCCCTGACCAGCCTGTTTACAGCAGCCTCTCTGTTGTCTACCAGCTTGTAGATCTGCTATTACTTAACCCATTCTGACCTGAGATCAGATTCTAAAAATGTCTTCTACATCCTGACAGGTTTCTGTGTCAGTCGCTCTTCGATTTTTCAAAAATAGCAGACCTACAAGCTCGTAAGCGCGCCACTCGGTGGCGTGCTATGAGCTTGTAGGTCTGCTATTTTTCAATAGCTGAAGCATAACATAATGCTAACACCTAAAGGGGTTCCCGCCCATTAACTTGTATTTATTTATTATCTTGAAAGTGTGAGAACTAGTGATTCATTGTATTAATTACCGCCTTAGTATCAAATAAAAAATCATCAGTATAGTAATATATTGTAACACTGCATGTGGTTACATATATACAGTATGTGTTAGTATGAAAGAGTAACTCTAATGTAATGAATACTGCAATGTAACAGTAGCCTAATAACATAATAATACAAGTGTAATGTAATAGTAATGACTAATAAAGTTCTGTAATAACTAATATTAACTACATTTAGAGTTTATTGGAGTTTTATTAGGATCCCCATTAGCTGGTGCATGGCAGCAGCTAACGTTCCACACAGAACATAAAAACAGGACAATGATATATAAATAAAATAAAATGAAAATATTTGACAACCATTTCCTCCACTTTCTGATCGCCCATTTTCTTAGAAGAGAAGAAACACAAACCAAAAAGCAGGCTATAATTGTACTGTAATTATTAGTGTAATGTAATATATAATAATAGTAATAAAGTAGTGTAACCTCTCAGGTTGACTTTCCTCTGAACCAAATATAATGTAATATACAGTATAATAATAGTAATAAAGTACTGTATCTTACCTCTCAGGTTGACTTTCCTCTGAACCAGATGTACTAAAATATAATGTAATATACAGTATAATAATAGTAATAAAGTCCTGTATCTTACCTCTCGCGTTGACTTTCCTCTGAACCAGATGACTCTTCCCTGACATGGAGCGAAGAACTGTCTTCATAATGATGGACATCGTTCACTTTAACACTAAAACTATACTTTACTCTCTAAAACTCTATTAGTTTAGTCTCTAAAACTGCTAACTTTAAGAAGTCAATCCCTAGAAGTCTTATTTCAGGAACCAAACGCCTAAAACGGTGTCAGTTTAAATCTAATAAGGAGTTTAATCTCAGAAGCTAAAAGTGAACTAACCTCAGTTTCCATAAACCTGACCCTGTGCAGTGTTGTGGTGACGTCACATTAGCGCCGTGTTCCGGCGCGGCTGTGTTTTGTCAGCAAGTTTAAGCCAGAAATCAAAGACTTCCGGTGGGCGATCTCTTCTAAATATTATTTTTATTATTATTATTCTGAAGGAACCCGGAAACCTTCAGCTAGCTCCTAACCAGGAAGTAAAGCGGAAAACTTAAATCTGCTCAAGGAACCAATGGAAGGGAGCGTCGTAACGAGAGGCTGCACATCCGGCCAGTACCGGATACGGACACCAGCCCGTGCGTGGTGCATGTTTGTGTGCAGCGAAAGGACCGGATGCGGTAGGCGGGTTCTAGAAAGGATGTGAGCACCGAGCAGCCAATAGAAACCCAGCATTTACACAGCTTATCTCTGGGTGCGTTCGGTTCTTTCACACTGAGCGGAACTGCCCATACTAACTAACAGGCGCTGCGCTCTCGGACGGTCCCGGCGCTCATTTCCGAACGCTCTCTCTGGGATTGTCAATAAAGGTTTGTATGACAAAACAAGTGACGTCAAAGGTGTCATGGCGGCCGACAGTTGGAGTTGGTTTTATGCTCTAGCTTTTGGAGTTTCTCTGTTGAAATGTCTGTTTCTGAACGCATAGTGAGTCTAATATTATTATTATAATGTTTCATGTTTATAAATAGTTGTTGTTTATAATAGTCTTTTTATACAGTAAGGCAAGGCAAATGGCTTCTTGGTTAGAGTTGGTGACAAGACGCTTCACCTCCCAATGAATTAAATTAATACATTGTAAAGAAAGAGCTTTGAGCACTTGTAAAAGCGCTATAAAAATGCAATTCATTCATTATATTACTACTTTACAGAGTAATGAGTAGTGTAAGGTTTTACTCTGTCAAAACAGTAATATTATACCTGTTTGTTACTTTGTAAAGAAAAAATAGCACATAGGCTATTACATATTAGTCAGGATTTGTTGACTACCGTTTGAAAACATTTAATTAAAAAGTTCAAGAGAGATTGCTGCTTTATTTTCTGGCTGACGTGACTCTTCTTCTTAATATTATTATTCAGTTCTAAAAGTATCTGATGTGTTGTTGGGCCAACTGGCCACAAGGCGGCACTGTTGTACTGCAGACCAGTAGAGGTGACGTCTATGAAGGAATACATGTATTTGATTCTTCTATTTCTTTTAAATAGTTTGGTAACGTCATTCGTCACCGTGTCTAGTGTCTACTTGTTATTATTTATAACATAATGATATAATTATAATTATATAAATACATTATGTATCACATTATGATACATAATGTATTTATAAATGATGGTATATATTTATAATATTTATTCTAGTAGTTTGGTAACTTGGTAACTGTGTGTGTGTGTGTGTGTGTGTGTGTGTCAGTCACTCCACAGACTTCGAGGTCCACAGGAACTGGTTAGCGATCACTCACAGCCTCCCTGTGTCCAGATGGTACCACGAGGTCTGTAGTTCAATTCCTATTCCCTTAACGAGGTATGTAGTTCAATTCCTATTCCCTTAACGAGGTCTGTAGTTCAATTCCTATTCCCTTAACGAGGTCTGTAGTTCAATTCCTATTCCCTTAACGAGGTCTGTAGTTCAATTCCTATTATACCATGATTCCTATCATTAGTATAATAGGAATTGAAAGAGTTCCAAATGGACGATGCTTTTAAACTCCACAAGCAGATGACCATTAGATCTAAGCACTAAGTGGTGCTCAGATCTATAGTTTTTTTTTTATCACTTTCACAAATTAAATCAGTTTTATCTTAAGGATTTAAAGTGAGCTTGTAGATCTGCAATTTTTTCAGCTTTTTGGCGTATGGTTAAAATGGCAAAAAGCCAAAAACTCCATTCATATAATGCGTGTGTGTGTGTGTGTGTGTGTGTGTGTGTGTGCGTGTGTCTCAGAACCAATCAGAATGGACCTTGGACTACCCCCCGCTGTTTGCGTGGTTCGAGCTGTCTCTGTCTCAGCTGGCTCAGTATGCTGACTCCAACATGCTCCTAGTGGCCAACCTGGAGTACTGCAGCCCCGCTACACTGCTGTTCCAAAGACTGAGTGTCATCTGTACTGATGTACTCTTTATGTACTCTGTTAGAGAGTGAGTATAAATACTATAATACTATTACAGAGCTTCCGTTGCTCCAGACTGTACGACGGAAGCATTTATATTAGACTCATGATCAGAGCTTCCGTTGCTCCAGACTGTACGACGGAAGCATTTATATTTTACTCATGATCAGAGCTTCCGTTGCTCCAGACTGTATGACGGAAGCATTTATATTAGACTCATGATCAGAGCTTCCGTTGCTCCAGACTGTATGACGGAAGCATTTATATTTTACTCATGATCAGAGCTTCCGTTGCTCCAGACTGTACGACGGAAGCATTTATATTTTACTCATGATCAGAGCTTCCGTTGCTCCAGACTGTATATGATGGAAGCATTTATATTAGACTCATGATCAGAGCTTCCGTTGCTCCAGACTGTACGACGGAAGCATTTATATTTTACTCATGGTCAGAGCTTCCGTTGCTCCAGACTGTACGACGGAAGCATTTATATTTTACTCATGATCAGAGCTTCCGTTGCTCCAGACTGTATGACGGAAGCATTTATATTTTACTCATGATCAGAGCTTCCGTTGCTCCAGACTGTATTACGGAAGCATTTATATTTTACTCATGATCAGAGCTTCTGTTGCTCCAGACTGTACGACGGAAGCATTTAAATTTGACTCATGATCAGAGCTTCCGTTGCTCCAGACTGTATGACGGAAGCATTTATATTTTACTCATGATCAGAGCTTCCGTTGCTCCAGACTGTATGACGGAAGCATTTATATTTTACTCATGATCAGAGCTTCCGTTGCTCCAGACTGTACGACGGAAGCATTTATATTTTACTCATGATCAGAGCTTCCGTTGCTCCAGACTGTATGACGGAAGCATTTATATTAGACTCATGATCAGAGCTTCCGTTGCTCCAGACTGTACGACGGAAGCATTTATATTTTACTCATGGTCAGAGCTTCCGTTGCTCCAGACTGTACGACGGAAGCATTTATATTTTACTCATGATCAGAGCTTCCGTTGCTCCAGACTGTATGACGGAAGCATTTATATTTTACTCATGATCAGAGCTTCCGTTGCTCCAGACTGTATGACGGAAGCATTTATATTTTACTCATGATCAGAGCTTCCGTTGCTCCAGACTGTACGACGGAAGCATTTATATTTTACTCATGATCAGAGCTTCCGTTGCTCCAGACTGTATGACGGAAGCATTTATATTAGACTCATGATCAGAGCTTCCGTTGCTCCAGACTGTACGACAGAAGCATTTATATTTTACTCATGGTCAGAGTTTCCGTTGCTCCAGACTGTACGACGGAAGCATTTATATTTTACTCATGATCAGAGCTTCCGTTGCTCCAGACTGTATGACGGAAGCATTTATATTTTACTCATGATCAGAGCTTCCGTTGCTCCAGACTGTACGACGAAGCATTTATATTTTACTCATGATCAGAGCTTCCGTTGCTCCAGACTGTACGACGAAGCATTTATATTTTACTCATGATCAGAGCTTCCGTTGCTCCAGACTGTATGACGGAAGCATTTATATTTTACTCATGATCAAAGCTTCCGTTGCTCCAGACTGTATGACGGAAGCATTTATATTTTACTCATGATCAGAGCTTCCGTCGCTCCTGCCTCGTCCTCTATCGAAGAAGAGATTCGTAACTAAAGCTAGAATAAGAATTATATTTAAACATAGTTTTTTCTGCATAATAACGACTTCTATGTTCAGTACTGTAAGGATTATGTTCATACCAACACTCGATTTTGTACTTTTGGTGTGTGCGCGCGTACGTGCCTGTGTGTGTGCGTGTGTGTGTGTACGTAGGTGTTGTAGGAGCATCAAGGACAACAGTGTTTCCAACAAGGACATTCTCTCCAGACCGACCTTCATCCTGTCTGTCCTTCTGATGTGGAACTGTGGACTGTTGATACTAGACCGTATCCTTATTATCTATACTTCTGTCTGTCTTTAACATATTGTTAGACATTAATGTTATTTTATAGCAGCGGAGCACATTTAGCGACGGACCGGATGTTATCCCTGAAGCAGCTAGATGTATCTAGATGCATGGGCCCTCATTTATCAATTGAGTGTAAAATCTGCCCATGATGCAAAAAGGCAATAAAACACACACAGACGCATGCACGCACACGCAACTTACAAGCCCAACTGGTGTGTTGTATCTTAAATAAATAAAGAACGAACACCTGCATGAATTAAATAATAGCTGTACCCTACACTCTTGCCTCGCTTGTCTGGCTGTCATAACCACACACACGCACGCACGCACGCACATACTTGCAAGCTATTGTCACTGTGTGTTGTTAGTTGTATATACAATTATTAAAGTCTTTATTAATTTAATATACAACAAGATTAGTGAACGAAAACCTGAACCTGTGATTCTGTGAAGCATTAATTAAATGGCATTGCTCTCGTCATTGGAATGAGTTTGGTCACGCACAGCCCGTGACAAATGCTGTTTTGCAAATAGCTGCATCTCCTCCTCCTGTTCTCTGTCTGTCTCTGTCACTGTTGTGACCATGCACGTTTATATTAGACTGCCTCCCTGCCTAAACCTTATGTGGTACTGGTGGTAGATAAGATGAAAAATAATAAATAAAGAGTTGATAAATGTCAGCTAGATAAGATGCATCTAGCTGTAGCAGCTACAGTAGATGAAGCCAAAACACCCCTGAGGCGATCGACAACAACGGGAGGTATGATTAATTCTGCCACGACTAGCGACGGGACCGCGGTGGGCCGTCTAAAGGCCTATTCATAGTCTGGATTTTCTGTGGTCACCTCACCACCGCTCCGGTGGTGAGGTGACCACCGCTCCGGTGGTGAGCTGACCACCGCTCCGGTGGTGAGCTGACCACCGCTCCGGTGGTGAGCTGACCACCGCTCCGGTGGTGAGCTGACCACCGCTCCGGTGGTGAGCTGACCACCGCTCCGGTGGTGAGCTGACCACCGCTCCGGTGGTGAGGTGACCACCGCTCCGGTGGTGAGCTGACCACCGCTCCGGTGGTGAGGTGACCACCGCTCCGGTGGTGAGGTGACCACCGCTCCGGTGGTGAGGTGACCACCGCTCCGGTGGTGAGGTGACCACCGCTCCGGTGGTGAGCTGACCACCGCTCCGGTGGTCACCTCACCACCGGAGCTGAAACATGCTGTCATTAATGTTATTATAATGTTTAACGTATTATCAGACATTCATTTCCAGTACAACGGGATGTTATTTGGTTTCCTGTTGCTTTCTCTGGCCAGACATTTACAGGTGACATTTTATTTAATTCATTTATTATTTAATATCATTTAGAAACTCAAATGGAGTTTTCGGTGAAGAAACGACAAGTTTGAACATTATGCCTGTTTTTTGAAATATTTATAATATTTATACTTTATAAAAAAATGTGTGTGTGTGTGTGTGTGTGTGTGTGTGTGTGTGTGTGTGTGTGTGTGTGTGTGTGTGTGTGTGTGTGTGTGTGTGTGTGTGCGTGTGTGCGTGCGTGCGTGCGTGTGTGCGTGCATGTGAACAGTCCCGTCACCTAGAGGGGGCGCTGTTCTTCACCGTGCTGTTAAACCTCAAACACATCTACCTGTACATAAGCCCCGCCTACGGAATCTACCTGCTGAGATCTTACTGTTTCACCTCCGAAAACAACACGGGTTAGTCCTTTATCTCCCGGTACTGTGTACTATTACTACTACTGTACTACTACTGTACTACTGTTGTACTGCTGTGTACTGTTGTCCAGGGTGTTTTAGAAGAGTAGGACATGTGGAGCGTTTTCCAGGGTGTTTTAGAAGAGTAGGACATGTGGAGCGTTGTCCAGGGTGTTTTAGAAGAGTCTAGGACGTGTGGAGCGTTGTCCAGGGTGTTTTAGAGAAGGGAGAAGAGTCTGGGACGGGTGGAGTGTTAAAAGAAATATGATCTTTTATCGAATATCTTAGTTACCGGTATATTGAAATTGATTATTATTATTATTATTATTATTCCAGACTCCAATATCAGATGGAAGAACTTCAGTCCTGTCCGTCTCGTTGCCTTGGCAACCATCGTCCTCTCTGTCACCGCCCTGTCCTTTGGTCCCTTCATCGCTATGGTAACGCACGCACACACACGCACGCACACACACGCACACACACACACACACACGTACACACACACACGCACGCATGCACACACGTGTGCAGTAGAGGTGGGATCGGGCCGACTTTATACTACCCGAACCGAACCCGTCACCGACAGCTTTGTGTCCAAACCGAAACGAGCCTGACATTAATTATTAATATATGCGCCCGGCCCGTACCCGATACCCGACACTTTTTCCCCCCTTAATTTTTCTTTGAGGAAGGCACTTTAATAATTCCACTGACAGCATACAGCTTTGCCTGGCTGTTACCTTTAGACATATTATGCCACACTATGTCTTGTAAATTATACCATGAAAGGGGTCCGTTTTATATGTAGCCTACTACGTTGATTAATAAATAGCTATAGTATAACACATGTGCAGTTGTGCACACTACAAAGCACTTGCGCAGTCAGATGCACAACACACAGTCATTATTACACACACACACACACATTTTTCACGATAGCTTTTATTATTATTCATGCAGTCTTACCAGCATTGTAGAGTAGACAAGGCATCGCAATTCAGGATTTTAATCCACATTCCACACGGGCAGCGCAAATGCGCTATAGGCTACTAGGACTGTTCTGCGATAGTTTCTTATTAATAAAGTATCCAATCAAACAATCAGCGGCAGGCTATTCAATATGGTAGTAAACGTCCACAAACATCCATTGGGCGAGGGGCACGGATTGAGTATTTATTTACTTGAACTTTTTAACAGTTAGGCGGCAGGCCACACTCGCCACAGCTATAGTAACACAGCTGCATTAATCCAACGTTTTACATGTTGTCATGAAGGAATAGGATAGCATCCACCGTGGAGGGGTTTAACGCCGTCCTCCTCTCTTCAATTGTTCTTCCAGCTACGCTAAAGTTACGTTCGCTGCTGCTGCTGCTGGCTGGAATAATAATAAATAATAATAATAAAACTTTATTTGTATAGCACCTTTCATGACATGAAATGCAGCTCAAAGTGCTTTACAGAAAAATGGAGAATAAAAGAAAAGCAAGGCAACAACATTAAAAACAAGCAGTAATGCAATACAGTGAGGATGAGAATAACAAAAATAAAAAATAAAAGATCAATTAAAAGCAATGTTGTAGAAGTGGGTCTTGAGCTGAGCTTTAAAAATGTCTACAGAGGCTGCCTGACGAAGGTACAGTGGGAGCTTGTTCCATGCCGACGGCCCGTAGAAGCAAAAAGCTGCTTCCCCGTATTTCTTTGTTGCCATTTATTTTTTGCAAAGCGAGCAGGCCAGCAGTGGAAGACCTTAGGGGGCGGTTTGGGACATATTTAGGCAGGCAGTCATGTAGGTAGGAAGGTGCGAGACCATTGAGAGCTTTATAGACAAGTAAAATAATTTTTAAATCAATCCTAAAAACAACCGGAAGCCAGTGCAGTGATGCCAAAACTGGAGTAATATGTTCTCTCATCTTAGTTCTAGTTAAAACTCTGGCTGCTGCATTTTGGACAAGTTGTAATCTGTCAGTTGTTTTCTTAGGCAGTCCTGAAAAAAGTGCATTGCAGTAGTCAAGCCGAGAAAAAACAAAGGCGTGGATTAGCGTTTTTGCATCGTCCAAGGACAAATAGGCTCTGAATAGACAGAATTCCCCTGGCAAGTACGCCTAGCTTCGGGTAGGTGAGATGGTGTTCTCGCCACCAGCCCAAAAGATCTCTCGTGTTGTTCATGGCGTGATTTCGTGTGGAATACAGCTCGACTTCATCAATGACATTGTCCTCAGCTACATTGTCCCACTCAGACTCCCACTCCTCATAGTCCAGCTCTCTTGGGTGCAGGAGGGCCAGCAGGCCCGTCATCACCACCACCTGCAGCGCGTTGCTCTTCCTCCTCCTCCGGGGGTTCAACTCGCACAGTCACGGTGTTGTTGTTGATGTCGCTCAGCTGTCGTCGAACCTCAATAATAAATACATAAGAAGGAAATTGTCAGTTGATAATGTTCGCAATAATCATAATGTAGTAGAGACTGAGTGAGACACGGGATTTGATTAATGACTGCATGGGGTCGGGTGCCGTGACCGCACAAATAATCAAATCCCGTGTATATTGCCTATAGGCACCACACAACAGCAACAAGTAAATAACAATAAAAGCTAAGGCTTATATTAATTATTCATATTAATAATAATATTAATCATTATGAATTATATTATAATTATAACGCGAGAGTTACCTCTTGGTGTAGCTGGCCTCTCTCATCATTGGATAGCATTCTGAGCTGGCTGTATTTGGGCCAAAGGAACGTGGCTATTTTGTGATAATCCTTTATCTCAATTTTTCGTGAGATCCAGTTTTGATGACGTTGACGGATGATTGCCTGGTAGGGTGTATCAGTGGCGAGTCAGCCGGAGGAACCAGATTAACACCAGGTTTATTGTGGGGTACTGGTCTCCCTCAAGTTCACGCTGGGCGTCATAGAATGGTTTCAGGAACTCAACTAAGAAGCCAAGCACATCTGGGGATATGGCATCGATGCGGTGAGTTTCGCCACGTCCTTCCAGCCTCGCACAGAGCTCTTGGTAAACATCTTGGACAGATTTTAAAGTGAGGTAGACTGTACTAAATCTCGTGTCCCCCATTTGATTCACCGTTTTTGACAGCAAAGCTGCTATGCCCGACTTCTTTACATACTTCACCAATGCTTTGGCAGCTAGCAAGGTGGATGATACATCGGGGGCTACCTGTGCCAACTATGCAGGATCGAGGGCATGGCGCAACACAGTATTGTACACGTGATCCTGACAATCAAGACGTTTATATGGTCTGAGGGCAGCGATGATATTGGAGCCCTGGTCTGTCACCCACACCACCTTATTGAGCAAGCTGACGTCCAGGGCGAATTCTGTTATCAGGATTCTGATTATTTCTCTCCTGATATGCTCGCCGGTTTTGGCCTCCTCGGGTGGGAATATTGCTGTTGTCAGCACTTTGCTGATCAGTTCGAATGCCTTTGTAATGAAGTGGCAAGTGATTGCCATGTAGCTGTGTTTGTGATAGTCCTCTGTCCACATATCAGTGGTCATTCCGATTGCATTCACTTCACTAAGAAGAACACCATTTAGCTGCTCAATCAACTCCTGCCGTTTCTCTGTGGCCAGGTGGTGGCAACGCTTAGACACTGTTGTGCGGTCGGGCATGATGTCCTTTGCCGAGACATGTCCATATGTAACTCCGATGTTAATTAGCTCTTGTGACAACTCCATGAAACCATCCCCTGCGACTGCAAGAAACGGTCTTATGTCTTTGCAACAGAATGCAACGCATGTGTCGATGAGTTTAGATTTGGACTTCTGTGTAATCTTCTTTGAGGAAGTAGTAGCAAAGCCAGTCATCATAGTCCGCAAACGTCCCGCTTCAGATATCTTGCCTTTGCACCCTTTATCCAGGTGTCGACTCAGGCTGGAATTTCCAGTCCTCTTGCTGTCATATAGCAGCAGTTCCCCGCAGCGGTTGCATTTTACAAAACCAACGGGAGCTTTAGTTTCCGCATTAACCACCACTTTGAAATCCTTCCATACTGTTGATTTTCCCTTTTCGTTTGTAGTTAATATAAACTTGCCTGAATGCAAGTTAAGTCACTCTCTGTTTGTTGTTGTTGTAACTTGTGTTCATTCAATGCGCTGCGTTGTTTTATGACGTTGCCTAATTCCCTCCAAAAAAAAAACACATTTCCCATGAACGCATGTGCGACAGCGTCGTTGTCAGGACAACGCACAGCTGCACCACTGACCACCCTCCCACCAGTAAATACACAGACAGAGATATTTTATTCATGTTGTTTTACACTTAATTTTCTATATATCGACAGCATGGCCGGCCCGAACCGAAGCCCGAGGACCAGTTATGATAATGAGCCCTACCCTAGCCCTACCCGTCGGTTACCGACGGGACCCGTCGGTTACCGACGGGACCCGTCGGGTTTCGGTCGGGTATCCCAGCTCTAGTGTGGTGGTGTTTTCCAGACTAATACTTGTGATTTGACCTTTGCCCTTTAGGGCCAGATGTCGCAGGTGTTCTCCAGACTCTTCCCCTTTAAGAGAGGTCTGTGCCACGCCTACTGGGCGCCCAACGCCTGGGCCGTTTACAACGTGGTGGACAAGATGCTCCTTACTCTGGGTGAGATACACTGTAGTACTGTACTTACTGTACCTACTGGATAAGATGCTATAAGATGATCTCCTATACCGTTATTATATGTAATCATGGTTTCTTTTTAAAAAATGCATGAATTTCCAGTTTCGTTTTTCTCCATCTCCTCTCTGCTGTTCTACATGCTCTCTTTAGTTCGTGAATGTGATCATTTTTCCATGGTTCTTTTGCGTTTTCTTTTTATCTTTAAGTGGGGCCACTGTGTTTATCATTGAGTTCATTTATCATGTCCTCCAGTCGTCCACCCTCGGTGGTGGTGGGGCACATTGAGTTCATAATATCAGCTAATTTGAGTTCTGCTGCCTGATTTATTGTTCTCTTTTTAATTATGGGTTCCTCTGCGATCCTAACTGTTGGTAACACACAATCAAATAATATGCAATGATGGTCGGAGATATTGAGATATTTTCTATTTGTAGGCCCTTTGAAATGATTAAATCTAACGTGTTGCCAAGTCGATGGGTGGCTCCGGTGATATGTCGGGTGAGGTCAAATCCTTCCAGAAGATTTGTAAATTCTCTAGCTTTTGAATCTTTTGATATTTGGTGTTTATGGGATGTGGGATGTAGCAGATGTGGGAATTCTGAGAGAAATATATGTAGGTTTTTGGGAGGCCTATAGATTGTTAAAATCAGTGATGGTGTCTCTGCTCTAACTATAAGGGCTAAATATTCAAATGAGTTGAATTTACCGTAACGGTCAGTCTCAGTGCATATAATATAATCTGTAGAGATAACCCTAACCCTAACCCTAACTAAATGAGTTGAATTTACCCAGGTCAGTCTATACAGGTCAGTCTCAGTGCATATAATATAATATAATAATTATAATATAATCTAATAATGAGTTGAATTTACCCAGGTCAGTCTCAGTGCATATAATATAATATAATCTATATCTATAATCTATAATCCTATACAGGGCACGCCTCTATGAGGGCTGTTCTATTTGTTCCTAGTGAGGATTCAGTTATGAGCATGACATCATTATGACATCATTATGAGCATGACATCTATGTTCTGACTAGTAATACATGTAATGATGAAGTGAGACTTGTTTGTTAGTGCTCTGACATTCCATAAAGACATTTTTGTGATTTTTTTCCCTCTGTGTTACTAATAGTTGGCTTCTGACACTTGATGTGGATCAGGTTGCTTTTAATAGCTGTTGGTGATGATGTTGTGGTGGGTCTATGCTTCATCATAACCTGTATGGGTATGGTTATCACTGTATATCTATTTATCTGTATATCTGTATATCTTTAATAGCTGTTGGTGATGATGTTGTGGTGGGTCTATGCTTCATCATAACCTGTATGGGCATGGTTATCACTGTATATCTGTTTGGCTGGCGTCAATGGTTGGGGTTGGTGAGATGACTGGAGATGTTTGTGGTCAGGGGCTTGTAGACCTTCCTTGCTTAGATGTACAGTACAGTATGTTGTCCCTGTATAGACGTTGGACTTTCCAGAATGTATCAAAGTTAGCAATAAACCCGTGACCATCTGCTGCGCAAAATTGAGCTAACCAGTTATCAGTTGCATAAATACGGCTGAAGGTTTCAGAGTTCTGGTAATAGGCCAGAAAAAATACATTTCATGATACGTGCTTTTATTAGGACTCGTCACGTCAGTCACACAATGTTAACACGTAGGATGCCTAGCACGGCCCCACACGTCTTCATAATTACACCCGGAGATGTCTTTATGTCTTTTAGCCCCTCCTATATTCAGCTATTAGTTAAAACACACACACACCTAACCCTCAAACCTCAAACCCTTAGATCTCCATATATGGAGCTGACCTGTTCTGTGTTTCAATATTTTTTATTAAGCGGAAAAATATGGACAATACATGAACTTATGACACATACGACACAGGAACCCCCTTCTGTAACAGTTTCTTCAAGACATTCATGAGATCAAATGGGTTGACAGTACAATAACAGGACAACAACAAAAAAGTATATGCAAATCATAAAGCACATATGCCAAAGGGGCATAAGGACAGAAAGTATATACAAAGTACCTATTTACAGTTTCACACCAAATTGAGTATATTTAGACATCACAATATAGCCAATTAAAATAATAACAGTAAAATTGCTGTGTGAGTTCTGGCGAGACTCTGTGCCGCGTAAACTAAAACATTATACAAACCTTAGGATATTAAGATAATAGCCTAACCGCGGCCCATACAGGAGCGGACCGTATAGATAAAGAAAGAGAACGTTTTACAGCATATTATTCATATTTCCAGGTGTCCGTGTGGGTCTGCTAGACTCCTCCAGTCTCCCTAAAGCCTCCATGACCGGAGGTTTGGTCCAGGAGTTCCAGCACTCTGTCCTCCCGTCCATCAGCCCCTCTGTCACCATACTGTGTACCCTGGGGGCTATACTGGTGAGTTTGACCTCTGACCTCTGTCACCATACTGTGTATACTGGTGAGTTTGGGTGTGAGCAAGAAAACAGCATGGTTGTTTTTCACCATCTGTGCGCAACCTAATGCACACACACACACACACACACACACACACACACACACACACGTATTAACTGTATGCTTTCGGGGGTGCCAGTACATTACAGTACAGTACAGTAGAGGGGCCGCCACACGGTAACTCTGTCATTTCTCAACCGTTTCGGACGCGGCACGGCACGCCGGAACCGGCCCGGTCCCCTGGGTGCGTTTCCCCCCCCGCCCCGTGAACCCCCACACGGAGTTGCACCACTCACTTCACACAGGTGTGATTTTTTTTGGGACTCAAGACTTTTTTGGGACTCATTTGAATGACCACCTGTGCATCCCGGGACCCATTACATTTACAATTACATCACTGATATCAATAATCTACACACATCTACAATTACATCACTGATATCAATAATCTACACACATCTACAATTACATCACTGATATCAATAATCTACACACATCTACAATTACATCACTGATATCAATAATCTACACACATCTACAATTACATCACTGATATCAATAATCTACACACATCTACAATTACATCACTGATATCAATAATCTACACACATCTACAATTACATCACTGATATCAATACTCTACACACATCTACAATTACATCACTGATATCAATAATCTACACACATCTACAATTACATCACTGATATCAATAATCTACACACATCTACAATTACATCACTGATATCAATACTCTACACACATCTACAATTACATCACTGATATCAATAATCTACACACATCTACAATTACATCACTGATATCAATAATCTACACACATCTACAATTACATCACTGATATCAATAATCTACACACATCTACAATTACATCACTGATATCAATAATCTACACACATCTACAATTACATCACTGATATCAATACTCTACACACATCTACAATTACATCACTGATATCAATAATCTACACACATCTACAATGACATCACTGATATCAATAATCTACACACATCTACAATTACATCACTGATATCAATAATCTACACACATCTACAATTACATCACTGATATCAATACTCTACACACATCTACAATTACATCACTGATATCAATAATCTACACACATCTACAATTACATCACTGATATCAATAATCTACACACATCTACAATTACATCACTGATATCAATAATCTACACACATCTACAATTACATCACTGATATCAATAATCTACACACATCTACAATTACATCACTGATATCAATACTCTACACACATCTACAATTACATCACTGATATCAATAATCTACACACATCTACAATGACATCACTGATATCAATAATCTACACACATCTACAATTACATCACTGATATCAATAATCTTCTCTTTTGGATGAAACTTCGTCCTGGGCGCTGGGTGGTACTAATTAAAAGGACGGTGGGCGATTGGGGTGTTAATGTGAATGAACCTGTTTTACACCTAATTAATTAATGTTTTAATGTGGTTCCAGCCGGCCGTGCTGAGGACCTGGTTGAAGCCAGGCGTTGGTGGGAGGAGCCTAGTGCGTTGTGTGGTGCTGTGTGCGCTGGCCTCGTTCATGTTGGGTTGGCACGTTCACGAGAAGGCTATCCTCATCGCCATACTGCCTTTAAGGTAAATATTTATACTATTATATCCTTATAGCCATACTGCCTTTAAGGTAAATAAATATACTATATATTATATCCTCACCGCTACCTGTGGAAAGACATGAGTCAACCTGTGCCAGTAGTCAACCTGTCTGTCTGTCTGTCTGTCTGTCTGTCTGTCTGTCTGTCTGTCTGTCTTACAGCCTCCTGGCGGTAGAGAACAGAGAGGATGCTGGGATATTCTTGATGTTGTCGACGACAGGAAACTATTCTCTGTCACCTCTGATCTACACTGCTGCAGGTACACACACACACACGCACTCACACAAACACACAAACACATGCACACGTACGCACGCAGACTCACACTCACATGCACACGCACACACACACACACACACACACACACACACACACACACACAGGCCCTTTCTGAAACCAGTCCCTTGGCTTGAAGTGCTCTCGGGAGGTTCCCTCGTCAGGAAGTGCCCCTCCAGCTGAATCAAGTTCCCTTGATTAGGGTGCTGGGTATAAAAAACAGTTTGGAAATACACTCGACCCCCTTGTGAAGAAACAGGAAACAGACACCATTCGTTGCCATGGTTACCATCATGCAATTGTGTTACCTGTTATTTTGTTTGTACAGTTATATTGCATTGCATCGTGTATGTTTGTGTGATACTGTATGTGGATTTCATTAATATGGAAAAAGGAAATACAACATGACTGTCAAAAATGACATGTCAAATACATCCATGGTGTTTATAAATCATTGTGTTAAAAGTTGTTTTGTTTGTGTGGTTTCATTTATAGTTTTTCATGGTGGGGTAAATAAAGAGCCCTTGTGAACATCAGTTGGAGCGTTGTCGATTCTGCATCAGATGAAGATTGTTTAGGTGGTACTTCCATTTGTAGGTGGCGGTTTCCGTGCGGACAGAGAGCAGGGCTGCACAAGGCGAGTCTAGATCGGCACAGACTCGCTCTTGAGGGCTTTATAAGCCACTTCCACTCAAGGCTGCTTGGTTTCGGATGACACTTAATATGGCGCAGCCTCGCGTGAACGCGCATATCGAGGGCAAGTGTGTAGGGCGAGTGGCGAGGAGCTGGTTTCAGAAAGGGACACACACACACATACGCAGGCTCACACAAACACATGCACACGCACTTGATTGGACAGTTTTATTGTGTGCAGTATCGGCCTCTGTGATTGGTTGTGAATTGTTCTTCTTTTTTCCAGAGCTGCCAATCAAAATGCTTCTGATGTTGATGTACTCTGTGTACTCGATTACTGCTCTGAGTAATCTGTACAGGTATGTACTCTAAATACTAGTAATCTGTACAGGTATGTACTCTAAATACTAGTAATCTATACAGGTATGTACTCTAAATACTAGTAATCTGTACAGGTATGTACTCTAAATACTAGTAATCTGTACAGGTATGTACTCTAAATACTAGTAATCTGTACAGGTATGTACTCTAAATACTAGTAATCTGTACAGGTATGTACTCTCTAAATACTAGTAATCTGTACAGGTATGTACTCTAGATACTAGTAATATGTACAGGTATGTACTCTAAATACTAGTAATCTGTACAGGTATGTACTCTAGATACTAGTAATATGTACAGGTATGTACTCTAAATACTCTGAGAACCATGTGCAACCCAAATTCGGCACAAACAAGGGACTAAATAAATTTTGTTCCTATGCCACCAAAATGTGGAAGGCCCTACCAACAGTCATTAAGACATGCAAAGACATGCAAATAACATTTTTAATTGCACGATTTTATCTCCTACTAATTTCATATGACACAAAGACACATCGTTGATGTATTCCTTAACTTTTTTATTTATTTATTTATTTTTTACATGTAGCCCCTTTTATATAAACATTTTAGGAGTGAATACATATATGTTTAGATGCCTGTGACAGCCTCTCAGCTGGTCAAACAATGCTGCTCCGCTGTTCTACCACAGAAAAACTGGTGAGGACAAAGCGTACTCCAGGTCCCGACCAGACGTGACTTTTTGTCCTACTCAAGTTCAATTTCAAGCTTTGCCGGAAATGGTAAATGCCGAAAATGTCGGTAATTTCGGCGTGCACCCATATTTTGGCGTACGCACGGTTGATAAATGAGGGCCTAAATGAGCATTGACTGTCCCCTCATATGCATCATGCACTCTGACTCTGGACTGTGATAACTTATTGGTTCCCTTTTCATCCATCATGCACTTTAAATATCACCATGCACTTTACTCTGTGTTGTATGTTACGTGTTATGTTAGTGTTTTTATGTACTACGCGGTTATGTGGGAGCTCCCTAGAAATGTCGTTGTATGCTCAGTGTATGCTTTGTGTGCAATGACAAATAAAAGTCTATTCTATTCTATTCTATTCTAAATGCACCATTTACAAATGTTTCAAATCCCCCCCCCCCCCCTCAGGAACCAGGGCCCGTTGCTCCGCCCCCTGGAGTTTGTTTACCTGCTGGGATTGGTTGCCGTGGAGATCCTGCGTGAGGTCGTTTACCCGCTGTCACCGTGGCAACAGACGCTGCCGTTCATCCCCCTGCTGGTGACGTCTGTGTACTGTAGCCTGGGAGTCACTTATAGCTTCATAAGGCTGTACCTGACCCTATAAACGCTGACCCCTGCTGTTAGCGCTGTGTACTGCAGCCTGGGGCCTAACCCTGTCCACAGCGTGTTCAGCTAGTTTGGTTTCCATTGTGTTTGTACTTCGACTTCGTTGCGCGGCGGCGCTACTGTGCACCCAAAATAGCCGATCTACAAGCTCGATTATAGGTTCATGTAGATCGCCTATAATTCTGTGCGCGCACCGCTGTGCACAAGGTCGCCGTTTCCACGGATCGGTTGTGTCGCTTTCTATGAAAGCAGTGAATGAAGCATGTGTTAAAAAGTGAGGACAGAAAAAGTGATTGGCCTGAATGTGATGATGTATGACGATAAGAGCGCCCCTCCCCTCCCTTCACACAGGTGTGATTTTTTTTATAAATGGTTTATCGTTATTGTAAACATGTTGTGATCACTGGTTCATTCTTCTTTGATCCTGGAATCATTCACAGGCTGCGGTAGAGCGCCCCCTACTGTACACCGCTGCAAACACGACATGACGAGTTAATATCTAGGTTTCTGTTATTGTTTTTGAAATACAACTTGTAACAAATGAGTAACTCAGAGTTGTTGACATTATTTCTGCACTGTTGCTTTTATCTGGGAAACATGTTGATTAATATAATGATTTATTAACATCATTAATTCAATATTTTAACATCAGTGTTAAGTCGACACAATGTTTACTAAACATGTTAAAGTGAAATATCAGTCTCTAAACTGACCATAGAGAAGATGGCCAAAGACAGATGCAAGTGGAGGAACTTTGTTGCTGCCCTATGCGCCAGCCGGCGTAATGGGGATAAGTAAAGTAAGTAAAAACTGACCAATAGTTCCAAATGTTAGTATGTCTAGATGTTAAGAACATGTCTAGTGGGAAGCACAGTCTCTAAACTGAAGTGAACATTATTTTACATGAAAACATGGAAATACATTGTGTTTATAAAGTTAAAATGGTCTCGTCTCACAGCCAAACATGGAAATACATCGTGTTTATAAAGTTAAAATGGTCTCACACCCAAACATGGAAATACATCGTGTTCATAAAGTTAAAATGGTCTCACACCCAAACATGGAAATACATTGTGTTTATAAAGTTAAAATGGTCTCACACCCAAACATGGAAATACATCAATCAATGGAATGGAGTGGACTTTCATTTCCTCTTCTTGAACATCCTGTTGAGCGAGGAGGAGGCGTGGTGTTTTTTCTGGGCTCCTCCCTCTCTGTCCTCTGGCTCCGCCTCTCGCCTCCTGTCTGCATCCCGATTGGAGGAGGAGGAGGAGTCGGGGGCGTGGCCATGGGGAGGAGAGGAGTGGGCGGGGTCGGGAGGAGAAGAGGTGTATATGGCCTGTCAATCAATCAATTAGTCATTTCTATTTATTAGTAATCGATAAATTAGTCACTTATATTTATAGACCTTTATAAAGGTTCAAATGTAATCTAGTTCATTTATAGATCTGGTATTCTCCATCCATCCATCCATCTTCAACCGCTTATCCGTAGTCTGGTCGCGGGGGCAACAGCTCCACCAGAGCGCTCCAGACTTCCCTCTCCAGAGCAACATTAGTGACTTCCTCCTGGGGGATTCCAAGACGTTTCAAGGCAAGTGAGTCGATGTGTTTCCTCCAACTGCCCCGGGGTCTCCTCCCAGTGGGACGTGCGTTGAGGACCTCCCTAGGGAGGCGCCTGAGAGGCACCTCAGCTGACTCCTTTCCAGGCGAAGGAGCAGCGGTTCTACTCCGAGTCTTTCTCGTGTGACTGAACTTCTCACCCTATCTCTAAGGGAGACGCCAGCCACCCGTCGAAGAAAACTAATTTCGGCAGCTTGTATTCGCGACCTTATTCTTTCGGCCATGACCCACACTTCATGACCATAGGTGAGAGTAGGAACACTTCATGACCATAGGTGAGAGTAGGAACACTTCATGACCATATATAGAGTAGGAACACTTCATGACCATAGGTGAGAGTAGGAAGGCAGGTTGCTCGGTAGACAGAGAGCTTTGCCTTCTGGCTCAACTCTCTTTTCGTCACAACAGTGCTGGTACAGCGACTGCAATACCGCCCCTGCCGCTCTGATTCTCCGGCCGATCTCCTTCTCCGTCCTCCCCTCACTCGTGAACAACACCCCGAGATGATTGGTATTCTATAGTTTATATATTATCTAGATAGCGTATTATGTAGATCCATCCATCTTCAACCGCTTATCCGTAGTCGGGTCGCGGGGGCACCAGCTCCACTAGCGTGCTACGAAGAAAACTCATTTTGGACGCTTTGTATCCGCGACCTTATTCTTTGGTTCATGACCCACAGCTAAAGGGAATTAAGTTAATTAAAGTAAGTGAAATTAAATAATTAGTTAGAATTCTCACCTGTGTGGAATATGAGGAGGACATGAGGGGAGGGGCTAAGGCACTAAGCCCCGCCTCTCCTCCTCTCAGCTCTCCTAAACTGGAGCTCTTCTCCAGAGACCCGCCCACAGGTGATGATGTCATGAAGCCATGCCCCCTCTGGGGAGGAGTTAGAGGCTTCAATGGCGGGAGAGGGAGGGGCTTGGGGGCAACGGAGCACTGCGATTGGCTGTGAGGCGCCGTCGGGTAGGCGGAGTCTGTGTCTGATTGGCTCAGAAAGACGTCCCTGAGAGGAGAGAGAGATGATGATGCGTTCAAGCCACACCCCTCCAATTGAGATAAGCCCCGCCCACTGTCAACCAACCTCTGAGAGTCTCCCATTCGCTGCTTCCGTGGCAACAAGCTCAGCGCTGAGAGAGAGAGAGAGACATAGCGTTTATACAGGAGAGAGAGAGAGAGAGAGAGACATACAGAGAGAGAGAGCATGTGTCACTGCCAGTGTTGGCCGTTGGGGGTTGTAACAGCGTTCTAGATAACGGCCTTAAATAATGGGAATACTTTTTGTGTAACAGGGTTGCACTGAAGAGCCTTGCAATGTAACAGGGTTGCACTAAAGAGCCTTGCAGTGTAACAGGGTTGCACTGAAGAGCCTTGCAGTGTAACAGGGTTGCACTAAAGAGCCTTGCAGTGTAACAGGGTTGCACTGAAGAGCCTTGCAGTGTAACAGGGTTGCACTGAAGAGGCTTGCAGTGTAACAGGGTTGCACTAAAGAGCCTTGCAGTGTAACAGGGTTGCACTAAAGAGCCTTGCAGTGTAACAGGGTTGCACTAAAGAGCCTTGCAGTGTAACAGGGTTGCACTGACCCCTATATCAATTTTCAATGAGACATGCATTTTTTCTCGGAGCACTGAGAAGTCGCCTTGTGACAACGCAAGCGTATTTACGTGAGTGCAGTCCCGTGAATTTGTTGTGCTCGTTTCGTGCACAACCCCCCCCCCACACCCCCACGAATCATCACACCTGATTCTGTTTAGCTTTTTGAGTGGTGCAACCTCTCCTACGACCAGGAATGTCCGTGTTCACCTACCTATGTGTTGGTTCACCTATGTGCCTATGTAATGAGCACCAGTATATGACTATGTGTACCAGTAGGGGCGCTGTTGTGCCAGAAACAGAGAGAGGGATAGTGCTGCACTGTTGCCTGCTAATGAGATCACATGGGTGTGATTTCTTTTTTAACGCTTGCGTTCCTCGCGCCCCGTTTGAGGCCCTGCAGAGTAATCTGTTACCTTCTCCAAAAGGAATGGTGTTACTAGCTCTTCCATGCTGATTGGCTGTGAGAGATAGAGGGGGCGGGCCCTACCTGAGCTCTTCCATGCCGATTGGCTGTCTGCCATGCCACTCAAAGGCCAGAGGTCACTGACTCGCCGGTCCATCTGCCATGCTGCGTCTGCAGGCAGCCAATCACAGAACAGGACAGAGAGGGTGAGCCAATCAGATTGTAGATGTGATATTTTCATAACGGGTTAGCGTAAGTATAAGTATTTAAGTATAAAGTATTTAAGTATAAGTATTTAAGTACATTTCAGAGTATCCGGTGACAGGATATCCTCATCCATGTCATCGAGGTCGTCAGACAACAGGAAGTGACGCGTAGGGGTCGAAGGTCGCAGACCCAGGAAGGAAGCGTCCACCTTGAGGAAGTTGGCGAGGGCAGGAAGTCCGGGGTTGCTGACCAATGAGAAGCCGGTTAACATCTCGATCTGTCGCCAGCGAATCAGACGCTCCCGCAGGGCCGCCGTCACCTCCCCTAATGCCTGTCTGGCCAATCGGAAGAGAGATAACATATCTAGAACCTCCCCTAATGCCTGTCTGGCCAATCAGGGAAGAGTCAATTCACCTAATGCCAGATAAGCAGGCAGACGGGCACACAGACAGACAGACAGGTCTTACTTGGCAGACAGACAGACAGACAGACAGGTCTTACTTGGCAGACAGACAGACAGACAGACAGACAGACAGACAGGTCTTACTTGGCAGACAGACAGACAGACAGACAGACAGACAGACAGGTCTTACTTGGCAGACAGACACAGACAGACAGACAGGTCTTACTTGGCAGACAGACAGACAGACAGACAGGTCTTACTTGGCAGACAGACAGACAGACAGACAGACAGGTCTTACTTGGCAGACAGACAGACAGACAGACAGACAGGTCTTACTTGGCAGACAGACAGACAGACAGACAGGTCTTACTTGGCAGACAGACAGACAGACAGGTCTTACTTGGCAGACATTATCTTGTGGTTGATGTCCTCCATGGAGGAGCTACGACCAAATAAGGACGTCCTCTTCCTCTTGATTTTCTCTGCCTGTAAAACAAAACCAATAAGTTAAATAATACACCAAGGGTTACGTGCGTCAGCCGGCTGGACCTCAAGATTGAGTTCCAGGCTAGGCTAAACTTCCGCTCGCTCGAGCCATTGAGTTATAATTGTACTTCCGGAAGTCTTCCGGGTGCTTCAAAACGCCACTGAGCGACTTCTATTGAAATGAATAGCGTGTGAGTGAGCGAGCGAGGGGCCTGAGCAAGCTGTCCCTCAGCACAGTGTTTCTGGGTATTGCAGTTCTGTAGTTCTACTTTGTGGGTGAACTGAAGCCATGTTTGTAGTTTTGCTACACCCTCTCTAGCCTCTCAGCACAGTGTTTCTGGGAGTTGTAGTTCTGTAGTTCCACTTCATATTTGTACTTTTCATACATACACCCTCTCTAGCCTGCAGCAGCAAAGTGCTTCTGGGAGGTGTAGTTCTATAATTTTGTAGTTCTTACACCCTAGCCTGCAGCAGCTGCCTCTCAGCATAGTGTTTCTGGGTTTTGTAGTTTTCTTACAACCTCTCTAGCCTGCAGCAGCTGCCTCAGCACAGTGTTTCTGGGTTTTGTAGTTTTCTTACACCCTCTCTAGCCTGCAGCAGCTGCCTCTCAGCAGAGTGTTTCTGGGTATTGTAGTTCTGTAGTTCTACTTCGTGGGTGAACTGAAGCCATCTCTCCAGACCGTCCACTGGAACCCAACGATGATGTTCCACCATCTGTCGTTCTGCGAGACGCAGGGCGGCGCGCATCTACACACACACACACACACACATTATAAACACACACACACACATTATAAACACACACACACACATTATAAACACACACACGCTATAAACACACACACACATTATAAACACACACACACACACACACACGTTACATTATAAACACACACACATGTTATAAACACACACACACACACACAGTCACACACACATAAACACACACACACACACACACATGTTATAAACACACACACACACGTTATAAACAAACGCGCGCATACGCACGTGCACACAGACAGGCAGACAGACAGACAGGCAGGCAGACAGACAGACAGACAGACAGGCAGGCAGACAGACAGACAGACAGACAGGTAACCTGTCTACCTGCTCCAGCTCCTCCTCTATATTCCTGTGTCTGGTCATGTGACTGTGGGCGGAACCTTCCAGCTCTCTCAGCCTATCAGCTTCTAGCTGGACAGAGGTCATGTGATCCCGGAGCTTCTCCTGAAGCTCCGCCTTCACTTCCTGTACGGAGCGCTGATCGTCATCCGCTTCCTGTAACCTACAGGAAGTAAACAAACACTGTAACCTAGCAACCGTGCGTGCGCGTGCGTGTACAATTTACTATTACAATTTAGAATTCAGGCATTTATCAGACGCTCCTAATCCAGAGTGATTTACATTAAGCAAGAACAAAAAACATGGTAATATATAATGAATCATACGTGAACCTAACAGTGGAATATCTATCTAAGGAAACTATGAGTCTCTACACTACAGAGTGGGAAGTTCATTCCATAGTTTAGATTGGGAGTGAGTCTGTAGTTCTGACTGCAATGGGAAGTTCATTCCATAGTTTAGATTGGGAGTGAGTCTGTAGTTCTGTCTGCAATGGGAAGTTCATTACATAGTTTAGATTGGGAGTGAGTCTGTAGTTCTGACTGCAATGGGAAGTTCATTCTATAGTTTAGATTGGGAGTGAGTCTGTAGTTCTGACTGCAATGGGAAGTTCATTCCATAGTTTAGGAGCCAGAAGCGTTGTCGCGGTACCTGTCTGTGTATTGTGGGTAGTGTAGTGTACCTGTCCTGTAGTTTTCTCAGTGTATTGTGGGTAGTGTAGTGTACCTGTCCTGTAGTTTTCTCAGTGTATTGTGGGTAGTGTAGTGTACCTGTCCTGTAGTTCTCTCAGTGTATTGTGGGTAGTGTAGTGTACCTGTCCTGTAGTTCTCTCAGTGTATTTTCGGCGGTGTGTAGTCCGTCTAGATGTGTTCCCAGCTCACTCAGTCTCTCCAGCTGTTCTCGGGAACGTCGTTTTTGGACGACGGCGAACCAGCATCCTGCCGTCGCCGCTAGCAACGAACACACCAACAATACGTCCTTTATGACACTCTGTCTACCTGAACACACACACGCACGCACACACACACACACACACACACACGCAGGATTTTAAATGAATACATAAATACTTTAATTTAAAAAAAGCCATGTTGGTATTTTTTGTGTTAACCCATTAATTAACTGATTCCATGTCATTCACGAGATATCTCGTGTAAAGCTATTAAAACCATTTTGGACAAACACGAGATTTGATAAACGGTAGAAACGGCTTCGGTGCCCATTAGTGATACTGCCTACCTGCAGGGTGTAGTACCACCTCCTACCAGTAGGGTGTATAGTGTAATAGGGTGTAGTACCACCTCCTACCAGCGGGGGCTCCAAACAGAACAGTGTCCAGAGCTTTGAGGTGCAGCTTGTGGGCGTGGCCTCGTTCCGTTATCCTCAGAACTGAAACCATCAGAGTCGTGTTCTTCACCGCTAGCCTAGTGCACGTACACACACACCCATTGGACACACACACACACACACACACACACACACACACACACACACACACACACACACACACACACAGACACACATACACATCCACATACACATCCACACATACACACCCATTATACGCACGCACGCACGCACGCACGCACACACACACACACACACACACACACACACACACACACACACACACACACAGTAGCACAGTTATGCAACTAACTACTAACAAATATGAATATTGAGTCACTAGTGTGTGTGTGTGTGTGTGTGTGTGTGTGTGTGTGTGTGTGTTACCGTGGTAACGCCCGTCCATCCAGGCTGTGGGACGTGAAGACGTTGGCGTATTGAGGAAGCTCCACACAGTTCACCAGCCAATCAGAAACCTGCTCCACTGTCCAGTTATACACTGCACACACACACACACACACACACTTCCTGCTATTTACACAACAGTAAATGGGACATGCCATTCCCCCCGCTTAGGGTCTCCTGATTGACAGGCTGGGCCCCCCTCCCCTCCTGCTTAGGGCCCCCAGATGTAAGGCTGCCCCCCCCCCCCCCCCTTCCACTTAGGGCCCCCAGATGAAAGGCTGCACACTGGCCTGCAGAGGTAAAATAGATATCCGATTACTTAGTGGGAGTCTTTTAGATGAATATCATCTCACTGTTATCGGTCTGAATGGATTTGTTCTGATCATGGACACGTAGGCCTATATATATATATATATATATATATATATAGCTATTTAAGATGTCAACCATATACGGCGGGTAGCCTATATCCTCATTGTCAGATGTCAGTGCAGGTTCATTTCATGATGTCGTCTTATTAAAATGATTCGCGGGACATTTGGCACCAAACTTGATTGATCTCATGATGAGATTACATCAACTACAACTACAGCCTACACATCTACAGTTGTAATGTAGTATCCTACAGCCTACACAGCTACAGTTGTAATGTAGTATCCTACAGCCTACACAGCTACAGTTGTAATGTAGTATCCTACAGCCTACACATCTACAGTTGTAATGTAGTATCCTACAGCCTACACAGCTACAGTTGTAATGT
>NC_137874.1:44748211-44783211 GCF_963924005.1 Protomyctophum bolini
AAACTTTCTTTATTTGAATCGACAGTTTGTGTTAAATAATCTTCTATTTTTTAGAACAACAATAAAACACTTAGACACGTATTAATACCCATGAAGATAGCATAAAGCTATCGATAGCTAAAGCTAACTTATTGTTATTAATGTCTGCGCATGCTCAGTTCAGCCGAGCGGCGTACTTCAGCTGTTTCCGGCGGTGCGGTTGTATTTTGAAAGGAAAGCGGAAACACGTCGGACTTTTGATGAATTAACTTGACACGTCGCAGTAACTTTTATTTTGTAAACCCTTTACCGGAAGTGGGTGGAAGAGCACGCGCCTTTGACAACATTGTTGTGAAACACTGCGCATGCTCAGTTCCGCTCGTACGACAACAGCCGAGTGACGTAGTTCGGCACTTCGGCTGTTCCCGGCGGTCTGTTGGACACTGTTGGACGGAGAAGTATAACTGTAGCTCTGTCAGTATAATTCAACCCACCAGATGGCGCTTTTACCCACTTTTCACTGCATTTTGCATCACAGTGCAGCTCAAAGCTCAGAGTGGGCGGCCAAACTGAGCTGTTTGTCCTTTAAACCAGAGAAAACAAATAGTAGTTCTACAAACCCACAGCGCGTTGCATCCACGACGTGTTGTGGCCTTGTAGATCTGCTATTTTCGGCGCTCGACACCGTCCTGCGACGGAACACAAATGTGATGAAAATAGCAGATCTACCAGCTCACAGCGCGTTGCAACCACGACCTGTTGTGGGCTTGTAGATCTGCTATTTTCTGTCATACGACGGTGCTCAAATGGAAAGAAACTTTATTTCACTACTAATAATGAATGGATGTGAATTAAACTAGTCGTTATTTAATTTATAACTATTAATAATTAATGGATGTGAATTAAACTATAGCTCTTTATGTGAATTAAACTATAGTTGTTTATTTCATTTATAACTACTAATGGATGTGAATTAAACTAGTTGTTATTTCATTTATAGTTACCTGATGTGTTTTATTATTTATATAAACTTGATTGATGTGTTTTGTATACAAATTTGATAACATGATGATTGTCAGTCGAGAATAAAACATTTAAACATATAAAGCAGACTTGGCAACGCCGCTTCAAGCCTGCTTCTGATTGGCTCGTTTGCCATGAGTGGAATAGTAAGAGAGTGGCGACACGCTTTGATCTCTATGGGCTGTAGTTCCACACATTGGAAGTTGGAACTATCCCATTGAGATAGAATGAGCACTTCCTCATTCCATTATTACAATGGGAGTCAACGCTAGTGATGTCACTCTCTCACTAGATTACTCTGGGCCGATGTTGGTCTTCCGGGTTGATGACGTCAGCAGCTCAGCCTAAACAGCTCGAGGCAGCCGGATGAACCGTTAATGTGTTTTATTTACTTTTATAGATGGAGTAATTAATCAATGACGTAGAATTGATCCTTAATTGATGTAAACAGTCCACGTGTGAAGCTGACAGTCTGAATAGAGCATTAGTATTCATAATAAGTGACATCATCAGTTCTGTTTAGCTGATTATAGCTACAGTAGCTCGTCTTACAGCTGGAGTCAACAGAGGATATACATATTAATATTGTGATGAGTATTAATGACATGAAGTCATATTAAAGTCCATGTGAAGCAGGACAGCTGGTTGTCTCACATGGAGCTGCAGTTGTGAAGGTTGAAGGTAAGAGCACTTATCTGTTATAACATTATTATTATTGATGATTGAAGTATGTATTAACAGTTTTCAGAATTACAGTACATTTCAAGCACAACTCAATGCAAGGACCGTTACTATATGAGTGGACGACACCATTAAGTATTACACTTGTTTACAAGAGGGTCCACCATGTTCAATTAAATTGTTGTTTCATCCGAAAAGATCACAGGATCTATTGAATGTGACAAACTGACATATTGATCTTAGTGAAGTATTTATACTGTACACATATACTGTATGTGTATAAATACATGTGTATATGTGTGTACTCCAGGATGGTACACGCGGGGTACATCGGGCTGGAGAGGGACCGTCCTCTCATCAGGGTCCCGTTTCCTCACGTGGCCGTAGGGACGGTTCTGTTGGCTCTGACTGGACTGATCCTCTGTCTGGTTCTGTCTCTGATGTACCACTACTCTGAGAGTACTTATACTCACTGTCTGGTACGTACACTGTACTGTACACTACACTACACTACACTACACTTATTTATTTACATGCCAGGGGCAGGTGGGCAATGCTTAGTGTTTTATTTAGCTGCCAGGGGCAGGTGGGCAACCCTTAGTGTTTTATTTAGCTGCCAGGGGCAGGTGGGCAACCCTTAGTGTTTTATTTAGCTGCCAGGGGCAGGTGGGCAACCCTTAGTGTTTTATTAAGCTGCCAGGGGCAGGTGGGCAACCCTTAGTGTTTTATTAAGCTGGCAGGGGCAGGTGGGCAACCCTTAGTGTTTTATTTAGCTGCCAGGGGCAGGTGGGCAACCCTTAGTGTTTTATTTAGCTGCCAGGGGCAGGTGGGCAACCCTTAGGCCCTCATTTATCAACCGTGCGTACGCCAAAATATGGGTGCACGCCGAAATTACCGACATTTTCGACATTTACCATTTCCGGCAAAGCTTGAAATTGAACTTGAGTAGGACAAAAAGTCACGTCTGGTCGTGTGTATGTAAAAAAAGGAGAGATTTCCAACTTTACAAGTAATTAAAATCGCGCAATTAAAAACAATATAACATGTTTACAATGTATTAGTTTGTGCTTAATCAAACAGTGCTTTACTGGCCTTGTTATGCGAGCACACTTGTGAGATGATTTTGGAGCGCATGCGGTGATGCGGCATATGTGATTATGATATTATATTTAAAAAAGGCATACATGGACTGCACGCCTTTATTTGTGACAATGACAAGCATACAGCTTGCCTATTTGTAGTAAGTAGGCTACTAGCAGGCTATAGGCGTAAGGGGCTTAATCATTCACCATTTAAATAAGTGCTTAGACAGGTTTTGACATGTTTTGACAGTTCAGATAAAAGCAAGATCATTTTCGGTGGTCGGGAGGACGGGACCGCGGCGTGCGTCGCCAACACATACCAGCACACATGCAAGCAAGCCTTCATCCATATGTTTATGATTCGTTCATCAATGATCAAATCACTACATAAACGTTGATTATGACTGCCTTGACGACATGATAGCCTATCTCTCATGCAGGCATCACTGAGTCACCCACAGGACTTTAATATCACAGCAGTGCGCAGTATCACCCCTTCGCCGTGCACTGCGCACAAATGGGTAAAATGTATATAGGCCAGCCTACAAACTAATTCCATTCATGGCGATGCGATGTCGATGTACGTGTCATGTAGGTGCTTGCGTGGACATGACAGCAAGGCAAGCGAGGTGAGAGGGAAACAGACAGGGTAGGTCTACAACTTTATTTAATTCATGCAGGTGTTCGTTCTTTATTTATTTAACAAGACACCAGTTAGTTGGGCTTGCAAGTTGCGTGTGCTTCTGTGTGTGTGTGTGTGTGTGTGTGTGTGTGTGTGTGTGTATGAGAGAGGTGGGTGAGGCGGGCAGCAAGGCATGGGAGAAACTTTTTTCCCATGGTTTCCATGGTTCCCACAGGTCGTATTTCATGTGTTCAGTCCATAGACTGTAAAAAATATGGACAAAGCGTTCCCCGGGTCTAACGTGAACGTAAAATGAAGCCTGAAATCCCTTGCACTGTAAGTCGCCATCTTTCAAGATCCGTTTGAGCCCAGTTTGGCCATTGGCTGGCCCAGACAACGAGGCGGGACTTCCCCCCTTCTTCTTCGTTGGTTTTTATTTTGACTCGAGTGGGAGGGGGATCCCGTTCATAGACTGTAACGGTAGCCACGCCCCTCAGAACATGCGCAACTTTATGGTAATTTATTTTATAAATGGGGCCATCATTTTCCAAAAATAATATTATGACATTAGAAATGAGACTTTAAACTAGTGACTGGAAGCAGAAAGTATTCGTGACCATGTTTATTAAGGTAATACAGTCTAGGTGAAGTTGGGCCAAAATACATGGACTTCTATGGGGCTATGGGTTTTTTTGAGCCCAATGATAGCGCCACAACAGGCCATTATATGAACTTTCATTTCCTTAGTGGCTTCACAAAAAATCTGTCTGACTGCCCCCCTGGTTCAGTCGCAAAAACGAGGGCGAGGCTTGATTTCATAGGGCGTGCCAGATAGATTTCAGCCGTCACATTTATTAACGTCAGAACAAAATTAAGGAAGGATCAGCTGTTTGCGATCACTTTATAAATGCCGTGGCGACGTGGGTGTACTACGAAACCTGCACTCGAATCTGTGGCAGACTTTACACTCGATTGATAAATGAGGGCCTTAGTGTTTTATTTAGCTGCCAGGGGGCAGGTGGACAACCCTTAGTGTTTTATTTAGCTGCCATTGGCAGGTGGGCAACCCTTAGTGTTTTATTTAGCTGCCAGGGGGCAGGTGGACAACCCTTAGTGTTTTATTTAGCTGCCAGGGGCAGGTGGGCAACCCTTAGTGTTTTATTTAGCTGCCAGGAGCAGGTGGGCAACCCTTAGTGTTTTATTTAGCTGCCAGGGGGCAGGTGGACAACCCTTAGTGTTTTATTTAGCTGCCAGGGGGCAGGTGGGCAACCCTTAGTGTTTTATTTAGCTGCCAGGGGGCAGGTGGACAACCCTTAGTGTTTTATTTAGCTGCCAGGGGCAGGTGGGCAACCCTTAGTGTTTTATTTAGCTGCCAGGGGCAAGTGGGCGACCCTTAGTGTCAACACCTGTGACTTATACTCAACTGTTTGGTGTGTGCATTGTGTTTTAGGTGGATAACTACCTCCCCTCCATCTCCGCCTCCATCAGTCTGGTTCCAGAGCGCTACATCTGGAGGACGTGCATCGGGCTCCACAGCGCCCCCCGCTATCTGATCACTGCCTCTTACTGCATGTTATACTGGCGCCGCGCCAGCAGCCTGACTGACCGCCTACTGACGGCCGCGGTGTGTCTGTGTTCTCTGTGTGAGAACACTGGACTGTTACTGCTAACGTACGTCTCCTCCACAGAGACATACAGTAAGTATTATTATTATTATTATTATTACTGCTAACGTACGTCTCCTCTACAGAGACATACAGTAAGTATTATTATTATTATTATTATTACTGCTAACGTACGTCTCCTCCACAGAGACATACAGTAAGTATTTACTGACCGCTGTGGTGTCGATATATGAATACAACCTGTAGTCACATCTGTAATGAAAGTACTGTCTTGTCTCTCTGTGGCCCAGATATAAATGTAGTCACATAAAAGAGCCTTTATATCCAATCTGTTGGACTGTACATCTAAGATCCTTAATGAAACCAAACCCTTTTCAACCGTCTGGGGCCAAAAGAAATGTAGTCGGATCTGCTTCTTGTACATTTGTCTACAGCCAAGTATATTAAGTCCATAAGAACTCTGTTTATGTATCGTGTGTGTATTTCAGGGTAATGTATTGTGTGTATTTCAGCTAGTTGTGTGTGTGTGTGTGTGTGTGTGTGTGTGTGTGTGTGTTTTTATACTATATTATTGTGTGTTTTTCAGAAGTCCATAAGAACTCCTTCATCGTGTTTATTGGTGGCTCTCTGCTCCACATGTTGTTTACATGTAGACTGTGGTACTCTATCCAAAAGTACTCTCTACACACAGAGGTAAAAATACTCTACATACTGCTCCACATGTTGTTTACATGTAGACTGTGGTACTCTATCCAAAAGTACTCTCTACACACAGAGGTAAAAATACTCTACATACTGCTCCACATGTTGTTTACATGTAGACCAGGGGTGCCCAAAAGGTAGATCGTGATCTACCAGTAGATCACAAAGGCTGTGCAGGTAGACCACATGGCATGCCCCTAAAATATATAAATATAATTAAAAAAATAATTGGCATCTGACACTTGAATTAAGGTGACTTGATTGATTGACATAAAAAAGGGCCTGTCAGCTCAAACCCACAATGCAATACTTTGTTAAGAGTGTTGAGCACAGACGTCAGTTGCATTATCAAGTTAGTTATATATTTAAAAAAAAACCCTACTAATTCCATTTCCTCCCCTCTATTTCCCATCCCAAATGCGCTGCTATACATTTTCACCACTTCTTTTGGTGGGTAGATCTTGTCGAGGTGGTCATTTTGAAGTTGCTCGCAAATCAAAAAAGTGTGGGCAACCCCTGCTGTACAGTATGAATAGATGTGTTTCATATGTTCTACAGTTTGTTTTTTCAATAATATAATATAATAATATACTTCCAAGCAATATAAAAAGAGGTACCCTAAATATACTGGGCTCAAGCATTCGACTCCCTCCCCAAACTTACACCAGCCCACTGACAGCTACCTGCTAATACAGGAAATCGTCATTACAGTTCCCATTATCAAGCTCTTGTCTGGAACCAAGCTCACTTGCCACACCCTGGTCTTCCTCCAGTGACCGAAATGGGATGGATGCTCCTGAGTCAGGACACCATATCATGAAACGGAAAGTGTTTGTTATCTTTTATGAAGTAATAACAGGTAGACACAGCAATGCTGGTTATCGCATAACGTTAACCTCTGTTGTACTTTCACAATTAGATAATCTGATATCATCATGATGTGTGACTGAGAGGCATAATTTACTCCCCTGTTTTATTACTGTTAGTTGTGTAAAGAGATAAGAAATGTGGGTGGATGATTTCCATGAAACCATGTGGTTTCAAGAGAATAACCGTCCGATACACAGCTCAGCATATTTCCTGTCAGTAGGCTGGGGTGCAAAACCAAAACTCAACTGTACTACACCATGCCATACATATTAGGGATATGACACTACCGAACCGATTGTTGGTAGAATTACAAATTAAAAAACTCTATTCCATTTCTCCCCCTCTATTTCCCATTCCAAGTGCATTTGTCTTAAATGTAATGCCAGCGCTGCTATTCCAAAGACATTTTCAGCAATGCTATTATAATGGGTAGATCTTGTTGAGCTGGTCATTTTGAAAGTAGCTCTCAAGTCAAAAAAGTGTGGGCACCCCTGATGTAGACTGTGGTACTCTATCCAAAAGTACTCTCTACACACAGAGGTAAAAATACTCTACATACTGCTCCACATGTTGTTTACATGTAGACTGTACTGCTCCACATGTTTACATGTAGACTGTACTGCTTCACATGTTGTTTACATGTAGACTGTACTGCTCCACATGAGCTGATACATCCCCCCCCCCCCCCCTCTCTCTCAGGAAGTGACATCATATCGTTGGAAGCTGCGTGTCTTCCTGTTCAACGTGTCTTGTTGCATAGCAGCGGGATACTTCTTCAGACGACACAACAAGTTCTGTGAACCAGGAAGTGAGTTTTACTGTTTACACTTTTATTTTTTCACGTTATATTTCGCTAACCGCGATAATCAACGCTTTAGTTTACTCACCAGAAGCAGAGACGTGTGTTTTCAACCAGTCTACCATTCATTAGAAGGACAATATCAGTCACCAGAAGCAGAGACGTGTGTTTTCAACCAGTCTAACGTTCATTAGAAGGACAATATCAGCCACCAGAAGCAGAGACGTGTGTTTTCTTTTTTCTTTTTTTAACTCTTTATTTTAGGATTTTTGAATATGCAAGACAAACAAAAAAGACAAACAAGACATACAATAGGACAGAAACATCAACAGTAAATATAAATAAAAATAAACTGGGTAAAAACAAAATACAAAAAAAATACAAAAAAACAAGAGGTCATGGGATGTACAACAGCAGCAATATAATACAATGTACAGCAGCAGTAATATAATACATATTATAGATTTTTGGGTTTCTTACATTCAATGACAACCGGAAAGACACCACCCATATTCACTCCACATCCACCCCCCAGCTAAGTACTCTGTCCATTTCTCCCATCTTCTTTCACCCAGCTCTTTTTGCAGTTTTAACGAATAGCTCATCTGTTCTAGGTGATGCAGTTGTTTCACAATGTTGATAAAAAGGTCGGCAGTAGGACAGTTCTTTTGTAACCAGTTTCTTGTAATAGCTTTTTTACTTGCTACAAGTAGAATCTTAAGTAAGTAGGAGTCATCCCGGTTTAGCCCATCTGGGAGTTGTCCTAGGTACAAAGATGTGAATGAATCATCTATTCTAAAACCCATAATGTTTGAGATAAGTGTGGTCACTTCCTTCCAAAATGGCTGAATTACAGGACAAGACCAAAAGACATGTGCATGATCAACCACTGTATCTCCACATTCTCTCCAACAGTCCATATGGTTGCCAGTCTGTTTGGACTTCTGTTTTGGAGTAATAAAGAAGCGAATCTGGTTTTTCCAACAAAAGTCTCTCCAAGTCAAGGAATTAGTGGTCGTTGATTGCGTTTCCCATATATTCATCCATACTTCATCACTTATATCAATTCCCAACTCTTTTTCCCATCGCTCTTTCACATATATTGTAGAGTCCTTTTTCAACGACATAAGTCCATTATATAGTTTACTCACAAGACCCCTGTTGCTTCCTGAGCCATAAGCATTTGTAAATACAGTGATTAGGCTTGTTGTAATACCTGGAGTAGACCCTTTTACCTTTTTACTAAAATAATCCCTTACTTGTAAGTATCTGAAGAAGTCCTGGTTAGCCAACCCATATTTCTGCTTTAGGTTTTCAAAACTGTCAATATTTCCATTTTTAATCATAGTACATATAGAAGTGATGCCATTGTGGTGCCATTGTTTATACCTATTGTCTAATACTGCTGGTATGAAGTCAGGGTCATATGCTGCCCAACTTAAAAGTTTTGCCTCCCTCTGAAGCTGGAAGCGTTTAACAACTTCCAGCCATATTTTGAACGATAAATTTACCCACTGACTCCTTGTCTGAAACATTCCTTTCTCTCTGTCAGTGCAACCTAATAGTGACTGTATTGGTACATCCATCAGGGATAACTCTATGCTTTTCCATTTTGCAATGTAGGGTCGGTTACACCAATATACCAAGGGTCTTAGCTGAGCTGCTAGATAATAGTCCCTTAAAGATGGGAGAGACATGCCTCCTCTCTCTCGGGGGAGTTGTAGGGTAGAAAATTTCACCCTTGGCCTTTTTTTATCCCAAATAAAACGTGAGATATGTTTATTCCATTCCCTGAATTGTTTTAAATTTATTTCTACTGGCAGTGACAAAAAAAGGTATAATAGTCTGGGCAAAATTACCATTTTGACTGCTCTTATTCTGCCACCTAAATCGAGAGAGAGACGTGTGTTTTCAACCAGTCTAACATTCATTAGAAGGACAATATCAGTCACCAGAAGCAGAGACGTGTGTTTTCAACCAGTCTAACGTTCATTAGAAGGACGATATCAATCACCAGAAGCAGAGATGTGTGTTTTCAACCAGTCTAACGTTCATTAGAAGGACAATATCAGCCACCAGAAGCAGAGACGTGTGTTTTCAACCAGTCTGACATTCATTAGAAGGACAATATCAGTCACCAGAAGCAGAGACGTGTGTTTTCAACCAGTCTAACGTTCATTAGAAGGACAATTTCAGCCACCAGAAGCAGAGACGTGTGTTTTTTTTAAAAATTTTAAACTCTTTATTTTAGGATTTTTGAATATGCAAGACAAACAAAAAAGACAAACAAGACATACAATAGGACAGAAACATCAAAAGTAAATAAAAATAAAAATAAACTGGGTAAAAACAAAATACAAAAAAACAAGAGGTCATGGGATGTACAACAGCAGAAATATAATACAATGTACAGCAGCAGCAATATAATACATATTATAGATTTTTGGGTTTCTTACATTCAATGACAACCGGAAAGACACCACCCATATTCACTCCACATCCACCCCCCAGCTAAGTACTCTGTCCATTTCTTCCATCTTCTTTCACCCAGCTCTTTTTGCAGTCTTAAAGAATAGGTCATCTGTTCTAGGTGATGCAGTTGTTTCACAATGTTGATAAAAAGGTCGGCAGTAGGACAGTTCTTTTGTAACCAGTTTCTTGTAATAGCTTTTTTACTTGCTACAAGTAGAATCTTAAGTAAGTAGGAGTCATCCCGGTTTAGCCCGTCTGGGAGTTGTCCTAGGTACAAAGATGTGAATGAATCATCTATTCTAAAACCCATAATGTTTGAGATAAGTTTGGTCACTTCCTTCCAAAATGGCTGAATTACAGGACAAGACCAAAAGACATGTGCATGATCAACCACTGTATCTCCACATTCTCTCCAACAGTCCATATGGTTGCCAGTCTGTTTGGACTTCTGTTTTGGAGTAATAAAGAAGCGAATCTGGTTTTTCCAACAAAAGTCTCTCCAAGTCAAGGAATTAGTGGTCGTTGATTGCGTTTCCCATATATTCATCCATACTTCATCACTTACCGGTATATCAATTCCCAACTCTTTTTCCCATCGCTCTTTCACATATATTGTAGAGTCCTTTTTCAACGACATAAGTCCATTATATAGTTTACTCACAAGACCCCTGTTGCTTCCTGAGCCATAAGCATTTGTAAATACAGTGATTAGGCTTGTTGTATTACCTGGAGTAGACCCTTTTACCTTTTTACTAAAATAATCCCTTACTTGTAAGTATCTGAAGAAGTCCTGGTTAGCCAACCCATATTTCTGCTTTAGGTTTTCAAAACTGTCAATATTTCCATTTTTAATCATAGTACATATAGAAGTGATGCCATTGTGGTGCCATTGTTTATACCTATTGTCTAATACTGCTGGTATGAAGTCAGGGTCATATGCTGCCCAACTTAAAAGTTTTGCCTCCCTCTGAAGCTGGAAGCGTTTAACAACTTCCAGCCATATTTTGAACGATACATTTACCCACTGACTCCTTGTCTGAAACATTCCTTTCTCTCTGTCAGTGCAACCTAATAGTGACTGTATTGGTACATCCATCAGGGATAACTCTATGCTTTTCAATTTTGCAATGTAGGGTCGGTTACACCAATATACCAAGGGTCTTAGCTGAGCTGCTAGATAATAGTCCCTTAAAGATGGGAGAGACATGCCTCCTCTCTCTCGGGGGAGTTGTAGGGTAGAAAATTTCACCCTTGGCCTTTTTTTATCCCAAATAAAACGTGAGATATGTTTATTCCATTCCCTGAATTGTTTTAAAGGTATTTCTACTGGCAGTGACAAAAAAAGGTATAATAGTCTGGGCAAAATTACCATTTTGACTGCTCTTATTCTGCCACCTAAATCGAGAGAGAGACGTGTGTTTTCAACCAGTCTAACATTCATTAGAAGGACAATATCAGTCACCAGAAGCAGAGACGTGTGTTTTCAACCAGTCTAACATTCATTAGAAGGACAATATCAGTCACCAGAAGCAGAGACGTGTGTTTTCAACCAGTCTAACATTCATTAGAAGGACAAAATCAGTCACCAGAAGCAGAGACGTGTGTGAAGTTACAATTGGTTTATATAGGAAGGTAAAGTTAATATCAAATATCTAAATATTGAATCAAGCAACTTAAAAACCACTTGGGGTGAAACACAGAAGTCGGATGTTAAAATGACAGCAGGGGGGGAAAAAAACTTTAATATTGGACACCTCTTTATAATAATTTCTGTCTTTCTGTGTTTCTTTCTTACACGTGTGTGCGTGTGTGCGTGCGCGCGCGCGTGTGTGTGTGTGTGTGTGTGTGTGTGTGTGTGTGTGTGACAGTCTACACCGTCTTTGCGCTCCTAGAATACTTGGTCGTTGGATCCAACATGGCGTTCCACCTCACTGCAGCCTTGGACTTCAGCAACCAGGAAGTACTGGTGGCCACGCCCCCTGAGGACAAGAGATACTGACCTCACACACACACACACACATTTGAATTATTTTATTTGGTCCACACTTTAAAAGGAAAAATGCATACAAGGACATAAACATTATGGGTGCAGTTATGTTACAATCACAAGCCTATGACACATGTTTGGAATCATGATACAACAAGAATGTCACTCAGCAGCGTCTCTGATAGCCATATTCGTTCACACGACGGTGCTCAGGACTAGGCTTAAGGCTCATACATAGTCTGGATTTTCGGTGGTTAGGTGACCACCGAACTACAACATGACGTCACGAGCCGCGGTGAAAAGCAAACCACCGCCACCGCTCCAGCCCTTCTCTCTGTTTTTACTCACCACCGCTCAACGTTATTTCAGCTCCGGTGGTCAGCTCACCACCGGAGCGGTGGTCACCTCACCACCGAAAATCCAGACTATGAATAGGCCTTTAGTCTCATATGGTGGCATAGACAGTACAACAGGGACAGTACAACACCTCGCAAGTCCTTCTGCCTCATCCTCTGGACACTCCAAGCTGTCGAGAGTTCGAAACGCTCCCACAACTGTCCCAGGCTGGACCATCAGAGAGAACGGAGCCAGCAGTCTCACACCGCCGCCCGGTGACAACACTCGGCGTCCGCCTGCCGTAGGGAAGTTGCCGACTCACCGGGTCTCTCCCGGTGACGCTGCACCCTCCACACTCCACAGCCGCTCTCATGGGCCTGGAAGTCCACACACCGCTGCCCCGATGGCGGACCGACACAACGCGGGGAAGTCACCGGGTCCACTGCCTCTCCTCCCGGCACCTGTTAGTGTTCACGGGAGGGACCAACAGGCAGCGTGGTCGCCGGTAGTAGACTACGTCGCTGGGTACATCTTGACGTGATATCCTGACACACAGCCACCGCCACAGGAGTTGCAAAAGTTCCAAAAGCTGTACCCACTACATTAACGATCGTAGTTAGAACGGGTGCGGTTGTTAGATGTTAAAGAACAAGCAAAGTTGGCGTCCACCGGCGTTTCCACCGTGCCGCCATTGCTGTGCGTGCGCACACACACACACACACACACACACACACACACACACGCATATATATCTAAATGACGGAGCGGTTCGCGCAAAGACCCGCCTGGCAGCACTGTTTAATGCAATTTATTTGTGCGAGTTATTAGTATTTTTGTGTTGAATTACTCATGACAAAGTTGTAAAAGTCAACAGTATATCCATAAAATAAGCAAGCAGCACGCGCAGACAATACACTAGTTCTGTCTTTCAATAATTGTATTATTTAAGAAGAAGATGATCAGGTAATATAATTGTGAAAAATAATAATAATAAAATGATTGAAACAAAGAACTAGTGATGTTTATGTTATGGATACCCGGTATACATACTGTACAACTTTGTCATGAGTAATTCAACAAAAAGTACTTAACACATGCTGCCGGGCGGGTCTTTGCGCAACCGCTCCGTCATTTAGATATATGCACACACATGCACTCGCACGCACACACACACACACACACACACACACACACACGGAACCAGAACACACACAGCACAACACATTCCATGATGGTTCTATTGATTCCAAAGACCAGTTGGTTTTCAACCATTTTCACATCGAGTCACGGGCCTCCATTTGATGACATTTAGCCCCTCAGACCCAAAACTAAAGAATATTTTGTTGTTGTTGGATCAGATTGTGTCCACAGCTCCATGCTGTATTGATGTTAGCATCATTAGGAGAGATAAGAGGCAAACGTTGATCAAAATAACAATTCTTCTACATTCTCTAATAGTGTAGACTTCTTGTAAATTAAGTAATACAGATTTTAACAATAATGTAACTCTTGAGAGTGTAAAATGAAACCAAATGGACCCGTGAATCAAGAGTTAAAGATCTATAAATAAGGGTCCATTTGGTTACCAACTCTGGAACCCCCTCAAGGACCACTGGTTGAAAACCACTGCCAAAGACAATCTGACTGAATGAATGACTTCAAGAGTTAACGAATGAATGAATTAGTTAATTAGTTAGTTAGTTAGTTAATTAACTTGTATTATTTATATGTTTACTGTATGTATAACGACAGTTTATATTATTATTATTACATTTACTGTAAAACAACAGTTTAAAAGCAAGTTGGTGATCTTGTGTTGTGAAACTAAGAAAACTAGTATGTTACTTTTACTATAGTAAAACATACAGTATGTACATATGTTATAATACTGCTGACTGTACGGTTACTATGGTTATGGTCTGTTATATTTGATATTCTGGACGGACAATAAAAAGATAATTTTGAAACAAACCATCTAGACGCTTGTGTTTGAGTCTTAAACATGTTTCTCATTCCTAAATCATTACTATATTCTTTGTTCTTTGATTGTGTTACCAGTGTTACCACTCATTTCCAACATTTTACTATGTCATTAATATACCTTAAGCTTCGTTCACACCTACGAAGCTAGAAAAGAAAAAGCTTTAAAACTAAAAAGCTGCTCTGCATAGAGATAACATGGGACCACGAACAGTAGGTGTGAACGAGGCATTAGATTAATAGTTATAAATGAAATAAACAACTATAGTTTAATTCACATCAATTCATTATTAATAGTTATAAATTAAATAACGACTAGTTTAATTCACATCCATTCAATAATGGTAGTTAAATAACTACCTTCATTTAAAGTAAACAATTAGGTGAATTCTTAGCATATATTTTATTTAACCAATAAATATAAAAACACATTGAGAATAAAGTTTATTTTACAACTACCTGTTAAAAGGTTAGTGTGAACTGGCCATTCGAGTACATTTATTTAGGCTCCATGTTCCTAAAACATGCAGTGGTTCCCAAACTTGTCCATGTCAAGGAACCCCAAATTGACACTAATTAGCCCGCAGACCCCCATTTGAATAGATATGCTAGGGACCCCCATAAGAGAAGATTGTGACAGCTCTAGCAGTGATTAATTTCAATGACACCCCGGGGCCAGTTTGATCTGCATTTGTCGGACTCCCATTTAATGGCATTTCTATCTCTGGGACCCAACATACAACACAGCACAGATACAGCAGAATGTAGTCTCTGATGCCACCTGGTGGTAACAACAGACAACTGCAGTATGCGGCAGCGTGTATTTCATCGTCGAAAACAGCCGATGTTTAGGGTTCGTACTTCGGCTGTTTTCGCCGACTGCGCAGCCGCAGTGCCGAGTCACAGAAGACTAGCTAGCCAGCTAGCCGCTAGCTGAGCAGCTAGCTAGTAGCTGTGTGTCTTCATGACGTAAAAACGACACTTTATTTGTTGTAAAACTTTCTTTATTTGAATCGACAGTTTGTGTTAAATAATCTTCTATTTTTTAGAACAACAATAAAACACTTAGACACGTATTAATACCCATGAAGATAGCATAAAGCTATCGATAGCTAAAGCTAACCTATTGTTATTAATGTCCTAACTGTATTATTTACTGCTATTATTTAATGTTTTATTCCTGCTTTTCTTTTCTTTTTTTCGCCATCTTTGAGCTGCATTTCATTTCATGAAAGGTGCTACAAATAAATAAATACATTTTATTATTATGATTTCGTTTTATTAACGCACAGTGCGCATGCTCAGTTCCGAGCGGCCGAGCGGCGTAGATCGGCTGTTTCCGGCGTGTCGGTTGTATTTTGAAAGGAAAGCGGAAACACGTCGGACTTTTGACGAATTAACTTGACACGTCGCAGTAACTTTTATTTTGTAAACTCTTCACCGGAAGTGAGTGGAAGAGCACGCGCCTTTGACAACATTGTTGTGAAACACTGTTGGACGGAGAAGTATAACTGTAGCTCTGTCAGTATAATTCAACCCACCAGATGGCGCTTTTACCCACTTTTCACTGCATTTTGCATCACAGTGCAGCTCAAAGCTCAGAGTGGGCGGCGAAACTGAGCTGTTTGTCCTTTAAACCAGAGAAAACAAATTAGTGGAAGATTTAAGGCCGATTTTTTCGCCGTTAACTTCAAGTCATGATGCAGAGAACCTTTTTGGCATGGAAGTACCTTAGGATCATAGGAAAAGATTTATCCAAAGACACAAGCTGCATTACCTTTCATTTCTGAATTGTACACCTTTTTCAAAATGGCCGCCACCATTTACAGCAATACAGCATAGCCCATATCTTTGCTTCTGTTAGAGCTATAATAATAATATTGGTGCCAAAGTATACATTTTTAGGGTCAAGGAATCCAATTAAATAGATTTCAAGACTAAAAAATCGAAAAGTTTTCTCGTTACCATGACAACGGGGGTAAAATATGCACATTTCATTCGAAAACATACGTTTTAACAGGGTAACTTTACCCCCCCTTATCCACTAAAACTTTCATTTAGTTTCCTCTTTGGCTTGGAAGTACCTTAGGGTCATAGGAAAAGATTTATCCAAAGACACAAGCTGCATTACCTTTCATTTCTGAATTATACACCTTTTTCAAAATGGCCGCCACCATTTACAGCAATACAGCATAGCCTGTATCTTTGCTTCTGTTAGAGCTATAATAATAATATAAGGGTCAATACCATGACAATGGGGTTGCAAATCCTATTCACATAATGTATACGAGACAAGTATTTGCAGAGAGCCATGTATGCTCTGACATCAAGGTGCCTTACATGGGGCCCTGTATGGGGCACCTGTTGTGGGGGATTCTGTAGTCTTACTGGGGGTCTTCAATGCACGTGGGCAATGAGACACTTGGGAGTGGCGTGTTTGGGAGGAACGATCTCCCTGATCTGAACCCGAGTGGTGGCTTGTTATTGGACTTCTGTGCCAATCATGGGCTGACCATAACAGTTATGGTCAGTATATGTTATCCCAGGAGACTCGGGACAGCCAGTTAAGCAACTCCACAGTGGAAAATCCCCAGAGGTTGGTGAGATCCGTCGAGAAATGCTGAAGGCTCTGGGTGTTGAGGGGATTGGTTGACACTTGACACATATTTTCAACATAGGTACAGATAGGGTGAGAAGTTCAGTCATGCTTATTATTTTGGAAAGGAGCCATCTTAGGTGGTTCGGGCATCTGGTTAGGATGCTTATCGGGCATCTCCCTTTGCACGTCCCACTGGGAGGAGACCCCTGGGAAGACCAAGGATGAGATGGAGGGATTACAACCATTAATTGGCCTTGGAACGCCTCTGAATCCCCCAGGAGGAAGTTACTAATGTTGCTCTGGAGAGGGAAGTCTGTAGCTCTGGTGGAGCTGTTGCCCCTATGACCTGAAAGGGAAGGATTTCGAGACGCAGTCGTGGAGGAGAGGGTACGCTTCGGGGAGCTAAGGGTTGCTTCACTGCTTTTTGCAGATTATGTTGTCGAGTGTGTGGTGGCCATAGGAAGAGGATCAGCATCTCCAAATCTGAGGCCATGGTACTCAGCAGGGAACCGCAGTATTGTGCAATGCTGGGGACATTTTTATGTCAACTTGTTGAGACTTATTTGATTAATTACAATTGTGATGGTCTGCGTCTCCAAATCTGAGGCCATGGTTCTCAGCAGGAAACCGTGGATTGTGCAGTCCGGGTAGGGAATGAGGCATTACCCATGCAGGTTAAGGAGTTCAAGTATCTCTGGGTGTTGTTCACGAGTCAGGGGAGAACGGACAAGGAGATCAGCCGGAGAATCGGAGCGGCAGGGGCGGTATTGCAGTCGCTGTACCGCTCACTGTTGTGACAAAAAGAGAGTTGAGCCAGAAGGCAAAGCTCTCTGTCTACCGAGCAATCTTCGTTCCTACTCTCACCTATGGCCGTGAAGTGTGGGTCATGACCGAAAAGAATAAGGTCACGAATACAAGCGGCCGAAATGAGTTTTCTTCGACGGGTGGCTGGCATCTCCCTTAGAGATAGATAGGGTGAGAAGTTCAGTCACACGAGAGAGACTCGGAGTAGAACCGCTGCTCCTTCGCCTTCGGAGTCAGCTGGGGTGGTTCGCGCATCTGGTTAGGATGCCTCTCGGCCGCCTCCCTAGGGAGGTCCTCGACACACGTCCCACTGGGAAGAGACCCCGGAGCAGACCAAGGCGCAGTCGGAGGAAATACATCGACTCACAGGCCTTGGAACGTCTCAGAATCCCCCAGGAGGAAGTCACTAATGTTGCTCTGGAGAGGGAAGTCTGGAGCTCTCTGGTGGAGCTGTTGCCCCCGCGACCCGACTACGGATAAGCGGTTGAAGATGGATGGATGGATGGATGGTGATGGTAATGAGAAAAACATTGGGGTTTTTTTAGCGGCGCTCCTATATGCACAGCTTTGTGTGTACGTGTGTGCATGAGCACGGAATGTGCTCAGCTGATTGGCTGATGATGTATGATGATATGAGTGGAAATGAGCAAAATTTTATAACAGAAGCAAAAACATTAGATCTGCTGTATTATTGTAAATGGTGGCGGCCATTTTAAAAATGTGTATATTTCGTAAATGAAGGGTGATGCAACTCGTCTCTTTGGATAAATCTTTTCCAATTGCCCTAAGGCACTTCCATGCCAAAGGGAAAAATAAATAAAAGTTTTAGGGGTGAGGGGTGGAAAGTTACCCTGTTAAAACGTATTTTACGATTTAAATTCGCATATTTAACAGCTATTGTCGTGGTAACGAGAAAACTATTGGGTTTTTTATTCTTGAAATCCATTTAATTGTATTCCTTGACCCTAAAAATGTATACTTTGGCACCAATATTATTATTATAGCTCTAACAGAAGCAACGGTACGGGCTATGCTGTAAATGGTGGCGGCCATTTTGAAAAAGGTGTATAATTCAGAAATGAAAGGTGATGCAGCTTGTGTCTTTGGATAAATCTTTTCCTATGACCCTAAGGTACTTCCAAGCCAAAGAGGAAACTAAATGAAAGTTTTAGTGGATAAGGGGGGGTAAAGTTACCCTGTTAAAACGTATGTTTTCGAATGAAATGTGCATATTTTACCCCCGTTGTCATGGTAACGAGAAAACTTTTCGATTTTTTAGTCTTGAAATCTATTTAATTGGATTCCTTGACCCTAAAAATGTATACTTTGGCACCAATATTATTATTATAGCTCTAACAGAAGCAAAGATACGGGCTATGCTGTATTGCTGTAAATGGTGGCGGCCATTTTGAAAAAGGTGTATAATTCAGAAATGAAAGGTGATGCAGCTTGTGTCTTTGGATAAATCTTTTCCTATGACCCTAAGGTACTTCCAAGCCAAAGAGGAAACTAAATGAAAGTTTTAGTGGATAAGGGGGGGTAAAGTTACCCTGTTAAAACGTATGTTTTCGAATGAAATGTGCATATTTTGCCCCCGTTGTCATGGTAACGAGAAAACTTTTAGATTTTTTTGTCTTGAAATCTATTTAATTGGATTCCTTGACCCTAAAAATGTATACTTTGGCACCAATATTATTATTATAGCTCTAACAGAAGCAAAGATATGGGGTATGGTGTAATAGTGGGTTATTGTCGGCGGCCATTTTGAAAAACATGTATATTTCATAAATGAAGGGTGATGCAGCTTGTGTCTTTGGATAAATCTTTTAGTATGACCCTAAGGTAATTCCATACCAAAGGGTTTCTCTGCATCATGACTTGAAGTCAAACGTGTCTTAAATCTTCCACTAAATAGTAGTTCTACAAACCCACAGCGCGTTGCATCCACGACGTGTTGTGGCCTTGTAGATCTGCTATTTTCGGCGCTCGACACCGTCCTGCGACGGAGCACAAATGTGATGAAAATAGCAGATCTACCAGCTCACAGCGCGTTGCAACCACGACCTGTTGTGGGCTTGTAGATCTGCTATTTTCTGTCATACGACGGTGCTCAAATGGAAAGAAACTTTAAATGAATGGATGTGAATTAAACTAGTTTTTTAACTACTAATAATGAATGGATGTGAATTAAACTATTCGTTATTTAATTTATAACTATTAATAATGAATGGATGTGAATTAAACGAGTTATTTAACTACTAATAATAAATCGATGTGAATTAAACTAGTTATTTAACTACTATAAATGTAAACAAGTGTAATGCTTTATGGTGTTGTCCACTCACAGTTAACAGTCTTTGTATTGAGTTGTGCTTGAAATGTACTGGAATTCTGCAAACTGTTAATAAATACTTCAATCAATCAATCATTACACTTGTTTACAACAGGGTCCTCCATTTTTAATTAATTAAATAATATGTTTTGATGTTTTAATAAATAACCAAAACATTATTATTTTTTATTTTATTATTATTATTATTATTATTATAAACCTTCATTATAGTAACATAATGTTACATTGTTTTATTAGGAATATATTAATGACCATATTTGGTCTTGTTTTGCCTTATTTCTTCCACAGATGTGGCAACAGTGAACGTAACGTATTGACGACGTCACGTCTCCGTGGCGCAGCACAGACATTAGCATCAGGTAGCAGCGTGGCTAACAGTAAATGTGACACACATTAAACTATATTTCATCTGACATTTAATCACAAACGACTTTAATCTGATTCATATTAATTTACTGCAGCGTTCAAAGCCCATAGGAGGAGGGAGTGACGTCACAGGAGGAGGTGAGTTTTAAAGACGTTTAAAAACATTAAAGTGTTGTTTTGTTTACCTCGTTAAACTACGAGGAACTAATAGCAGTTAGCATTAGCAGCATCAGCAGCGCGAGACACGCTGTTTATTTACATGCCAGTCACATTAACGCCGACAGAACTCCGTCAGGTCTAACCGTGGAGCTCATTCATGATAATTATTCATGATGTTATGTGTTTATATTCATGTGGAACTCGGTGTTGTTAGGAATGCTAGCGTTAGCTCGCCAGTTAGCTGCTAACGGCTGAGCTAACGTAATGTAATGTATGCTATGCTGCGCAGTAGGACGGTGTCGCTCTTTAAAAACAACAGATCTGCAACTTAAGCTGTGGCGTACTGGCGTTCATAAAATGACGATAATAATTCTATAATACTATGAAATAATAGTATAATACTAATACTAGACCACCATCTGATGACATTTAGCCTCTCAGACCCAAAACTAAAAAATCCTGTTGTTGTCGTTGGATCAGATCTTGTCCACAATTCCATGCTGTTTTGCTGTTGGTACCATTAGGACATATTACAGGCAAACGTTGATCAAAATTCTTCTACATTCTCTAATAGTGTAGACTTCTTGTAACTTAAGTAATGACGTGTCCAGAGCTCTGTCTTCTATAAACACAACACCAGATATCTGTCTAAACACCTGAAAGTGACCAGAGCTCTGTCTTCTGGTCTGTGGAAAGCAACATAAGAGCACTGTTGACCTAGAATGTGCAGATTTCACCTAAACATAAAACAACTAGTGTGAACCCATAGTCATATTCATAGCTATGTACTGTATTTGGCATAAAAATTGAGGTATGACCATTTTTAACGCACAGCCCCAAGAAATCTGCCTTTAGTGTCAACCCCTGGCCTGAAGAGTCTGGGACGTGTGGAGTGTTGTCCAGGGTGTTTTAGAGAAGGGAGAAGAGTCTGGGACGTGTGGAGCGTTGTCCAGGGTGTTTTAGAGAAGGGAGAAGAGTCTGGGACGTGTGGAGCGTTGTCCAGGGTGTTTTAGAGAAGGGAGAAGAGTCTGGGACGTGTGGAGCGTTGTCCAGGGTGTCTAAGAGAAGGGAGAAGAGTCTGGGACGTGTGGAGCGGTGTCCAGGGTGTTTAAGAGAAGGGAGAAGAGTCTGGGACATGTGGAGCGGTGTCCAGGGTGTTCTTAAGGAGAGGGGTTGTAGGGTTGTGAAGACGTAACTCATATCTATGTCATGTGTTTGTCTGTCCTCTAACAGGACGTCCATAAAAGGACATCATGTTCAACAAGTCTTCGTTTGGAGCTCCGTTTGGAGGAACCACCGGTGGCTTCGGAGCGACGTCTACCTTTGGACAGCAGAGTAAGTACTAGGGCCCTCATTTATCAATCGAGTGTAAAATCTGCCACAGATTCGAGTGCAGGTTTCGTAGTACACCCACGTCGCCACGGCATTTATAAAGTGATCGCAAACAGCTGATCCTTCCTTAATTTCGTTCTGACGTTAATTGTGACGGCTGAAATCTATCTGGCACGCCCTATGAAATCAAGCCTCGCCCTCGTTTTTGCGACATGAACAATTGCAATACGACGGCTGGTAAGTTTGGTAACCAGGGTTACAGAAAAAATACGTTTCTCCCGTGCCTTGCTGCCCACACCCCCCTCTCTTGACACACACACACACACACACACACACACACACACACGCACACGCAACTTGCAAGCCGAACTAACTGGTGTCTTTTTAAATAAATAAAGAACGAACACCTGCATGAATTAAATAAAGTTGTAGGCCTACCCTGTCTGTTTCCCTCTCACCTCGCTTGCCTTGCTGTCATGTCCACGCATGCACGCATATACATGACACATCGACATCGCATCGCCATGAATGGAATTAGTTTGTAGGCTGGCCTATATTAATTTTACCCATTCGTGCGCAGTGCACGGCGAAGACTGCGCACTGCTGTGATATTAAAGTCCTGTAGGTGACTGCCGACATGATAGCCTAGCTCTCTCATGCAGCATGAGAGAGGCTATCATGTCGTCAAGGCAGTCATAATCAACGTTTATGTAGTGATTTCTGATTTGATCATTGATGAACGAATCATAAACATATGGATGAAGGCTTGCCGCTTGCATGTGTGCTGGTATGTGTTGGCGACGCACGCCGCGGTCCCGTCCTCCCGAGCCCCGAAAATTATCTCGCTTTTATCTGAACTGTCAAAACCTGTCTAAGCACTTATTTAAATGGTGAATGATTAAGCCCCTTACGCCTATAGCCTGCTAGTACTTACTACAAATAGGCAAGCTGTATGCTTGTCATTGTCACTTGGAAATAAAGGCGTGCAGTCCATTTATGCCTTTTTTTAAATAATATCATAATCACATATGCCGCATCACCGCATGCGCTCCAAAATCATCTCACAAGTGCGCTTGCATAACAAGGCCAGTAAAGCACTGTTTGATTAAGCACAAACTAATACATTGTAAACATGTTATATTGTTTTTAATTGCGCGATTTTAATTACTTGTAAAGTTGGAAATCTCTCCCTTTTTTTTTACATACACATACCTTTTATATTAACATTTTAGGAGCGAAAACATATGTTTAGATGCCTGTGACAGCGTGTCAGCAGTTCAGACAATGCTGCTCCGCTTGTGTAAAGGCTCATACATAGTCTGGATTTACGGTGGTGGGGTGACCACCGAACTACAACATGACGTCACGAGCCGCGGTGAAGAGCAAACCACCGCCACCGCTCCAGCCCTTCTCTCTGTTTTTACTCACCACCGCTCAACGTTATTTCAGCTCCGGTGGTCAGCTCACCACCGGAACGGTGGTAACCTTACCACCGAAAATACAGACTATGAATAGGCCTTAAGACAGAAAAACAGCCAAGGAAAAAGCATACGCCAGCTGCGGAGCAGACGTGGGTTTTGAACGTTGTCACGTTCAATTTCAAGCTGGAAATGGTAAATGTCGAAAATGTCGGCAATTTCGGCGTGCACCCATATTTTGGCGTACGCACGGTTGATAAATGAGGGCCTAATACTTTACTCTAATACTACATGTACATGACAGCAGAGTAAGTACTAATACTTTACTCTAATACTTTACACAACGTGTTTTGGTCCGACAGTCATTAGACCGACAACCTACCTCTATCCCTAACCTAACCATAACATACCTCTATCCCTAACCTAACCATAACACGGAACAGCGCATGTTTGAGCGCTAGTCCGACCGTTGTTCCCGCATGTCGGACTAATGCTCCGTCTGAATGACGTTCGGATCACCTACTGTAGCCTATAGTTTTATTACCTCCACCTTTGGACAGCAGAATAAGTTATTGTGCGTATTTGATGTGTATTTGATGTGTATTTAATGTGTATTTGATGTGTTTTCAGGCACTGGCTTTGGAACCACTGGAGGTTTTGGCAGTTCAGCTTTTGGAGCCACACCCAACACTGGAGGTCTGTTTGGAGCCACACAGAATAAACCTGGTGAGTTAAGATTCTTCTTTTCATTCTGAACTCTCTAGAACGAACACAAATAACCCAGGGGCCGGTTTCTGTTTCACTAAGACGGAAAGAAATCATTCTGGAAGAGAGACTAGGGCCCTCATTTATCAATCGAGTGTAAAGTCTGCCACAGATTCGAGTGCAGGTTTCGTAGTACACCCACGTCGCCACGGCATTTATAAAGTGATCGCAAACAGCTGATCCTTCCTTAATTTCGTTCTGACGTTAATAAATGTGACGGCTGAAATCTATCTGGCACGCCCTATGAAATCAAGCCTCGCCCTCGTTTTTGCGTCATGAACAATTGCAATACGACGGCTGGTAAGTTTGGTAACCAGGGTTACAGAAAAAATACGTTTCTCCCGTGCCTTGCTGCCCACACCCCCCTCTCTTGACACACACACACACACACACACACACACACACACACACACAGACGCACACGCAACTTGCAAGCCAAACTAACTGGTGTCTTGTTAATTAAATAAAGAACGAACACCTGCATGAATTAAATAAAGTTGTAGGCCTACCCTGTCTGTTTCCCTCTCACCTCGCTTGCCTTGCTGTCATGTCCACGCATGCACGCATATACATGACACATCGACATCGCATCGCCATGAATGGAATTAGTTTGTAGGCTGGCCTATTTTAATTTTACCCATTCGTGCGCACTGCGCAGTGCACGGCGAAGACTGCGCACTGCTGTGATATTAAAGTCCTGTAGGTGACTGCCGACATGCCGATAGCCTAGCTCTCTCATGCAGCATGAGAGAGGCTATCATGTCGTCAAGGCAGTCATAATCAACGTTTATGTAGTGATTTCTGATTTGATCATTGATGAACGAATCATAAACATATGGATGAAGGCTTGCCGCTTACATGTGTGCTGGTATGTATTGGCGACGCACGCCGCGGTCCCGTCCTCCCGAGCCGCGAAAATGATCTCGCTTTTATCTGAACTGTCAAAACTGTCAAAACCTGTCTAATTTTATTTATTTAACCTTTATTTAACCAGTAAAATCACATTGAGACTGCGTCTCTTTTACAAGTGGGAACTGGCCAAGAGGCAGAAATAAAAATTACACTTCAATACCACATCATCAAAGTTACATTTTGAACCAGCAAATACAACATCCGTAATACACCTTAAAATACCTATACATAAATACAACAAATCACCTGTCCTACTTTTTTCTTTTTAATAGCAGGGAAAAATACACCATATACACAAATGTACACAATCTCCACGAATTTAGCCGATATAATAGATATATAGGCATAAAAATAAGCTAGAACATATCCAGACATGTGCAAGTGTTGGATTGTACGTCAAAGATGATCCTTTTGAAAGTTCTCAAAGGAACTTTCAAAGCCAGTTTTAGTCTGGACTGTAGGTCATTCCACGACCAAGGGCCAAAGAAGGCCAGACATTTTTTGCCCCCCTCAGATTTAGAATTCAGATTCTAAGCACTTATTTAAATGGTGAATGATTAAGCCCCTTACGCCTATAGCCTGCTAGTACTTACTACAAATAGGCAAGCTGTATGCTTGTCATTGTCACTTGGAAATAAAGGCGTGCAGTCCATTTATGCCTTTTTTAAAATAATATCATAATCACATATGCCGCATCACCGCATGCGCTCCAAAATAATAAAATAATAAAAAATAGATAAATGAGGGCCAAAGTCTGTTCACTAACGCTGTGTTTGGCTCCTGTCTGTAATACTGTGTTTCTCCACCAGGAGGCCTGTTTGGCTCCAGTACATTCAGCCAGCCCGTCACCAGCCAGACGACCAGTGCAGGTTTCGGGTTTGGGGGAACCACGCAAACCAGCGGGACCAGCCTGTTCGGATCCACCAACACCGGGACTACAGGAGGACTGTTCTCCTCACAGCAGAGCAATGCCTTCGGCGCGGCCAAGCCCGCTGCCTTCGGAAGTACGTTAACATTATTATTATTATTATAACATAAAGCCAGCTGCTTTCGGAAGTACGTTAACATTATTATTATTATTATAACACCAAGCCCGCTGCCTTCGGGAGTATGTTAACATTATACACATTATAAATCAAATTATAATGTGTGTATATTATATTAATGTGTTTATAGATTTCGGGACCTCCACAGCCAGCGGGGGTCTGTTTGGTACAGTACTATAGTGTGTAATGTGTGTATATTATATTAATGTGTGTATATTATATTAATGTGTTTATAGATTTCGGGACCTCCACAGCCAGCGGGGGTCTGTTTGGAAACACCAACACGACGTCTAACCCGTTCGGTGGAGCGACGGCTTCTCTGTTTGGAGGATCTGGATTCACCGCCGCTCAGCAACAACCTGGAACCACCTTAAAGTTTAACGTACGTTTATAATACTACTACTGCTACTACTACTACTATTACTACCAGGGCTCGAAATTAACTTTTTTTCTTGGTAGCACCAGTGCTCCCAAATTAAAAAGTTAGGAGCACTAGCAAAAAATTAGGAGCACATACCAAAAAAGTAAGGAGCACAGACAATATATGTAACGCAATACATTTTATTAATAAAACAGTATAATGTAGCACTGAGCACTGCAGAGTTCATCACATGCCGGGTTGTCCCCACAGGTCTCATCAAATGTCCACCAAATGACAAATTTAACCAACCAATCACATGAATTCAGTTCTTTGTGAGATGATGTATAACGATAAAGAGCGCCCCACTTCACATAGGTGTGATTTTTAAGTCATGCATTGTCCTGGGGCCAGCAGTAACGTGTCTGCAATCACGCCAATGATGTTGGCACATGACTTATCATTGGCGTAACTTAAGTCATGTTTATGTCAATGCCATTATTTTTCTGTAAACTAAGAAAAGGTTTAAACTTAGTGAAGGCTAGCTCTTATTTAGCTATGGTGTATGCAATATTGAATTAAAATTTCAGCTCTGCCTCTTGGGCTGAGAGAGCAGCAGCATTCTGTCGACCTATAGCCTCACCAATCCTACTTTTTGGGGTAACACATTTGTCCCGACATCTGTTATGTTTCGTGCTGCCTCCGTGTTTTGTTTAGCTCTCATGTTTGAAATGTTTTGTCTCAGTTGCAAATGCAGTTTTACCTGCCATCTCCGGGCAATTTTTGCAATGAACACAGTGCATTGCCCCGTCCCAACGGAAGCCACTCAAATTCCTTTAGCCATTCTTTCCTTAAGCAATATGCTCTCTTCGGTTTCTTAGCTACAGGTGGTCTGTTGGCATTCTCGTCGGCATCGCTGTTATCAACGACAATGTCAACAGCGTCAGCGACTACACTATTGACTTCATTTAGAACAGCAGGCGGTGGCTTACTAAATAAATCAACAATAGTTCACTTCATCTTTGCGTAACGTAACTCGCACACTAGCTTAGCTTCTTCTTATTTTTCCTTTCCCGCATCTGTGCTTCTCCGGACAAGGGAAAGGAAGAGGGTGGGCGGGCTTTAAGGCTACTTTAACCAATCTAAAATTAGCATGCGTGTTGGGCACATGAAAGCTCACGTTTGATAGGACAAAATGGTTGACTGTCATCTCATGCACTTGCTGACTGGCAACAAATGGGAAGAGAGAGAGAGAGAGAGAGAGAGAGAGAGACGGGGAAATAACCTGGTTTTTGGAGAAAAAAAGGCGCACCAGATTGTTTTCTCCCCATCGCACTGGTGCTCCTAATTATATTTATTGGTCGCATTGATCAAATTTCGGGAGCATATGCGACCAAAATACTGCTACTACTACTACTACTACTGTTACTACTACTATTTATGATATTAACAACGATATCCCCCCCCCCCCCAGCCTCCAACAGGAAGTGACACGATGGTGAAAGGGGGCGTGACCACCAGCATCAACACCAAACACCAGTGTATCACCGCCATGAAGGAGTACGAGAACAAGAGCCTGGAGGTACGCACTCACACACACGCACGCTCACTCACTCACTCACTCACTCACTCACACTCACTCACTCACACACTCACTCACGCACTCACACTGTCTCTCTCTCTAGGAGTACCAACATTGCGGCCTGTTATAATGTTCTAACATGTTATAATGTTATATAACATGTGTCTCTAGGAGTTACAGCTAGAGGACTACCAGTCTGTTATAATGTTATATAACATGTGTCTCTAGGAGCTACGGCTAGAGGACTACCAGTCTGTTATAATGTTATATAACATGTGTCTCTAGGAGTTACGGCTAGAGGACTACCAGTCTGTTATAATGTTATATAGAGCACCGAAGTCCGACGTCACTTTCAGTAGAGGGCGTCAGTCCACAGGTTCATGTATTTGTTTAGTTGCATTGAAATCCCCATTGAGGCGATTTTAGATCGCCTCATATAACAACTGTGTTTGAAAAATAAACATGTCACCCCGGCCGCTTCACTCATATGGATATGAAGAATCAACTGACTGAGAGAAAACGCTAATGTTACTGCTGCTGAATTAGTTATATTTTCGCTAGAAGCAGACTGTATCATATTTGAGTGACTGACTGTTGCAAACGATACAGAGACACCTCCCTAACAATAACGCAGAGACAGCTTGTTTATTTTTGGACCACAACGCTTATAGTAGACGATATTAAGATCACCCCATGTTATTCTCCATAGAGAAATTACTTCCGCGAACCAGGGGAATCGTCGGGATGAGCGAGTTACGTCAGGACTTCGGTGCTCTATAACATGTGTCTCTAGGAGCTACGGCTAGAGGACTACCAGTCTGTTATAATGTTGTATATAACATGTGTCTCTAGGAGTTACAGCTAGAGGACTACCAGTCTGTTATAATGTTATATATAACATGTGTCTCTAGGAGTTACAGCTAGAGGACTACCAGTCTGTTATAATGTTATATAACATGTGTCCCTAGGAGCTACGGCTAGAGGATTACCAGGCCGGTAGGAAGGGCGGGCCCACCAACCCTCTCACGGCGGCCGTAGCGACCGGCGGTCTATTCGGCGCGGCGGCCCCGGCGGCTCCCAGCACGGCCAGCGGTCTGTTTGGAGCCTCGGCGACCAACACTGGGTTCTCCTTCGGTCAGAACAAGACCAGCTTTGGAACCAGTGAGTCTGTCTGTCTGTCTGTCTGTCTGTCTGTCTGTCTGTCTGTTCATATTTCATGATCTAAAATTCACATACTGTATAAGTAAACTAAGGCACCAGTAGTTCTTTCAGATGTTAGGTATATGTATTTATGACATTTGAGAAAGACTTTGTGTTGCCAAAATCAATATAAAACATTTTACAAGCAAAAACAGCTGCATATTATGAGGAGAACTTTTAACCCAAAGTGCAGGATATTATGACTCATAGGAATAGACTATGTGACAACCAGGTATAGTCTGGTGACCACCGGAGAGACGGGTGACAGCCGGAATGTAGACAGCACCCGGGTGAGCAGTGTGGGTTAGCGCCCCTAATCTATGGAGGTATATGCACCTAAACGCTGGGCTCTCAACAGTCACGCCATTAATTTAGAGCCGAATCAAAAGCAGTTGAGTTGCTTATAAATTCTAAAAAATAAGTGCAGACAAATTGATTTGGCGTGATTCATAAAACATCAGACAGAAAGACGTCGAGACATTGGTGTTCTAAATTAACACCATTAACAACAGTTGTACAACACGCCTAATGAAAAGCTCTGTAGACGTTAGTAGTTTTTATTTTCTATTACGTTACGAAAGTGAATCAGCCTTGCATCATCCTCATCCCCCACCGGCTGTGGTGGAGCTGCGGGGAGTGCAGGCTTTCCGCATGGCTCTCAAACGCGATTTGCCTCGATTATTCTCGTGAGTTGTGGACTCGTGTAGGCATATTGATTTTGAGTTGTTTCATCAATGTGGACGTGCAACTGTTACAAGTTGCAACAACCTTTGCAGGGAACTATAGCATAACATTTATTCCACTGTGCGTGCTCAGCCTCAGAGTCATTTCCCTCTCTTCGACATACTGTCCCTGCTCGCTCCGCGGCGGTGAGCGGTCGCTGAATGCACAGAACAGTGGGCGTATCCTCCCCGACCCCACACACTCCTTTAGGTGGGGTGACGTCACCTCAGGCTCTGCTTGCATGCATGCACATTGCACAGACACAGCGGAGCTAAATGACGACTGATGAGAACCGTTTGGGGAACCGTTAATAAAAAAACGATGGAACCGGCTCCGGATCCGCAATGTCGGAACCGGGTCTGAAATGGACCCGGTTCCGAATCCCAACCCTAGTCCCGACACAGCCTATTAACTGTTTATATTTTCAGGTGCAGGGACGTTTGGAGCCACCGGGGGCAGTCTGTTTGGAGGTCAGACCCAGGCGGCTCAGCCACAGACAGGAAGTCTGTTCAAACCGTTCGGGCAACCTGCGGCCGCCGCGCCGACCGCCGGATTCACCTTCGGTAACACCAACACTATGGGAGGAGCCAATACCAGCAGCATGGTGAGACAGCTGTCTGTCTGTCTGTCTGTCTGTCTGTCTGTCTGTCTGTCTGTCTGTCTGTCTGTCTGTCTGTCTGTCTGTAGGAGCTAACCGTGTGTGTGTGTGTGTCTCTCTCTTCAGGGTCTGTTTGGTAACACAGCAGCAGCGTCCCAGGCGGGTGGGCTGTTTGGAGCCACAGCTCAGACCACCACCACCGGCTTCGGTACGGCTAGCGGTCTGTTCGGACAGACCAACACAGGCTTCGGAGCCGTCGGCGCACAGGTCTGTAGCTTTAGCATCATGCTAACACGTTTAACTAGAGGTGGAATGAACTTCCCATTGCAGTCAGAACTACAGACTCACTCCCAATCTATGTTTGTGATGTATCACCATGTGTTGTTCTTGCTTACTGTAAATCAATCTGGATTAAGAGCGTCTGATAAATAACTATATTGAAAATCGTAATGATAAATGCTAACACAGAGGTCTGTAGTCTTTAGCATCATGAACCTCACTGTGTGTGTGTGTGTGTGTGTGTGTGTGTGTATGTGTGTGTTCCAGCCCAGTCTGTTTGGTAACAAGGCGGGGGGGTTCGGTACCACCACAACGAGTGCTCCTTCCTTTGGAACGGGAACTGGACTGTTTGGAAACAAGCCAGCGTTGACCCTGGGGACCGGAGCCCAGACATCTACGTTTGGTCATTATTTTTACTGCATATATCATGGTCGAGGCGTATGGTGCACGAGTCGGTCCATATGTTGTTTGTTGTTCGACCAGCCTAACAAGCGGAACCGCACGATGGACGGACCCGACGACCTCACAAACATAGCGTCTAAACAAGCGTTGCGTCGCTCTGGCCAAACTCATTAGGACGAGTCCATCCATGCTCTGTCGGTTTGATCAGCCTAGTAGGTTCTATGTTGGCATGTCCTGACATGGACCGAAAAGCAGAACCGAACCATGGACGGACCCGATAACAATAGACGAGTCGGTCCATGTACTAACGGTTTGATCAGCCTAGTAGGTTCTATGTTGGCATGTCCTACCGCTACCATGTAGCGGCACGTGGGACTCAGTCTCAGTCTCTCTCTCCGGGGAAGACATTCCCAACTCACCTCCTCCTCCTCCTCCTCCTCCTCCCCTTCCTCCTGACGGGGCGCACACGCGCTCGGAGGGGGCGCCACGCGGCTTCGCCGTGCTCAGGGTTGGTCCAGCACGCACCGCCACAAAAGCGGAACTACACTATGGGTGGGCCCATGAATATCCATCCCCCTTCCCCAAACCCCATGAGTCGGTCCATACACTGTGGTTTGATTTCAGCCTAGTAGATTCGCGTTTTCATGCGCGAACCAGAAGAGCGGAACTTCACTATGGACGGGCCCATGTACCCCCCTCCCATCCCTCTTCCCCAAACCCCATGAGTCGGTCCATACACTGTTGTTTGATTTCAGCCTAGTAGATTCGCGTTTTCATGCGCGAACCAGAAGAGCGGAACTTCACTATGGACGGGCCCATGTCTTTCCCCCTTCCCCAACCCCATGAGTCGGTCCATACACTGTGGTTTGATTTCAGCCTAGTAGATTCGCGTTTTCATGCGCGAACCAGAAGAGCGGAACTTCACTATGGACGGGCCCATGTCTTTCCCCCTTCCCCAACCCCATGAGTCGGTCCATACACTGTGGTTTGATTTCAGCCTAGTAGATTCACGTTTTCATGCGCGAACCAGAAGAGCGGAACTTCACTATGGACGGGCCCATGTACCCCCCTCCCATCCCCCTTCCCCAAACCCCATGAGTCGGTCCATACACTGTGGTTTGATTTCAGCCTAGTAGATTCGCGTTTTCATGCGCGAACCAGAAGAGCGGAACTTCACTATGGACGGGCCCATGTCCTCCCCTCTTCCCTAACCCATGCCTTTCTCACCCCTCGACCGGGGCCCACCCCACTCACTTGGGCATTGCTTGAGTTCCACATGCAAACTGTTCCATAGTTTTACTCCACAGATTGAAATACAAAATGATTTTAGTGTTGTCCGAGCCACTCTGGTTTTTAAATTTAGTTCCCCCCTTAAATTATAGCCCCCCTCTCTATCAGAGAACATCCCCTGAATATTTCCAGGTAGTTGATTATTCCTTACTTTGTACATTATCAGGGCAGTTTTAGTTTCTATTATATCTATGAATTTTAAAAGATATGAGTTTAAAAATAATATATTAGTGTGATCTCTATATCCCGCATTATGTATAATTCTTATAGCTCGTTTTTGAAGTATAGTTATTGCATTAAGTGAAGTCTTATAAGTATTCCCCCAAACCTCAGTACAGTAGTTTAGGTATGGCAAAACCAGGGAACAGTACAGCATACGTAGTGACTTATAGTTCAAAAGGTGCTTTGCTTTATTTAAAACTGAAATACTTCTAGATAATCTATTATATATATACTTAATATGAGACTTCCAGTTAATTCTATCATCAATTATTACACCAAGAAATTTGTTTTCAGAAACTCTCAATTTCAACACCATCTACCTGTATATTAACTTGATTATCTATTTTGTAATTACTGAATATCATTAGTTTAGTTTTAGCCAGATTTAGTGAAAATTTATTTTTATCAAACCACCTTTTTAACTTGCATAATTCTGGGTTAGGGTTAGGTGACCAGTTCCAATAGCTCGTGTAGATTTTTTCCGGAGCAAAAAATATTAGTGTCATCTGCGAAAACTACCATTTTCAATATATTAGATACCTCACACATATCATTTATATACATAATAAACAGTTTAGGACCCAATACGACCCCTGGGACGAGTCGGTCCATGTACTAACGGTTTGATCAGCCTAGTAGGTTCTATGTTGGCATGTCCTGACATGGACCGAAAGTGTTTTATATCATGTTATGTATTTAATGTAATGTAATGTATTCTAGGTTTTGGCCCCAGCCCAGCAGGGGGCAGTCTGTTTGGAAATAAACCTGCGACAGGAGGATTAGGAACTGGACTGGGAGCTGGTTTTGGAGCAGGTACACACACATGTACACACACACACACACACACACACACACATGTACACACACACACATGTACACACACACACACACGTACTTAGCGTCAACGACCTTACAGGAGTTTGCAAAGGCTCATAGTAACTGTGTAACACCATGTTGTTGTGTTTTACAGTGGGAGCGGGCCAGAGCTCACTATTTGGCAACAACCAGAACAAGCTGGGCAGCACTCTGGGAACCACAGGGATGTTTGGGAGTTCAGGATTCAGCACTGGAGCCTCGAACCTGGGCTTCACCCAGCAGCCTGTTGGTAAGACCTCTAGACACCCCTATGTACACCCTATAGAACCCTATACACTACTACCACACTACAGCCTCGAACCTGGGCTTCACCCAGCAGCCTGTTGGTAAGACCTCTAGACACCCCTATGTACACCCTATAGAACCCTATACACTACTACCACAATACAGCCTCGAACCTGGGCTTCACCCAGCAGCCTGTTGGTAAGACCTCTAGACACCCCTATGTACACCCTATAGAACCCTATACACTACTACCACACTACAGCCTCGAACCTGGGCTTCACCCAGCAGCCTGTTGGTAAGACCTCTAGACACCCCTATGTACACCCTATAGAACCCTATACACTACTACCACAATACAGCCTCGAACCTGGGCTTCACCCAGCAGCCTGTTGGTAAGACCTCTAGACACCCCTATGTACACCCTATAGAACCCTATACACTACTACCACAATACAGCCTCGAACCTGGGCTTCACCCAGCAGCCTGTTGGTAAGACCTCTAGACACCCCTATGTACACCCTATAGAACCCTATACACTACTACCACAATACAGCCTCGAACCTGGGCTTCACCCAGCAGCCTGTTGGTAAGACCTCTAGACACCCCTATGTACACCCTATAGAACCCTATACACTACTACCACACTACAGCCTCGAACCTGGGCTTCACCCAGCAGCCTGTTGGTAAGACCTCTAGACACCCCTATGTACACCCTATAGAACCCTATACACTACTACCACACTACAGCCTCGAACCTGGGCTTCACCCAGCAGCCTGTTGGTAAGACCTCTAGACACCCCTATGTACACCCTATAGAACCCTATACACTACTACCACAATACAGCCTCGAACCTGGGCTTCACCCAGCAGCCTGTTGGTAAGACCTCTAGACACCCCTATGTACACCCTATAGAACCCTATACACTACTACCACAATACAGCCTCGAACCTGGGCTTCACCCAGCAGCCTGTTGGTAAGACCTCTAGACACCCCTATGTACACCCTATAGAACCCTATACACTACTACCACAATACAGCCTCGAACCTGGGCTTCACCCAGCAGCCTGTTGGTAAGACCTCTAGACACCCCTATGTACACCCTATAGAACCCTATACACTACTACCACAATACAGCCTCGAACCTGGGCTTCACCCAGCAGCCTGTTGGTAAGACCTCTAGACACCCCTATGTACACCCTATAGAACCCTATACACTACTACCACAATACAGCCTCGAACCTGGGCTTCACCCAGCAGCCTGTTGGTAAGACCTCTAGACACCCCTATGTACACCCTATAGAACCCTATACACTACTACCACACTACAGCCTC
>NC_137874.1:44785711-44830711 GCF_963924005.1 Protomyctophum bolini
TCATGGCCCATAGCACCTCCTTTCTGTAGACTTAGATAGCATTTGATACAAACTTATAGCATGTTATGTAGACAGCACTATAATTGCACTGTATGTAGTCATAGCACGTCATAGTACATATGTATAGCATAGTATAGTATATATGTATAGTTTAATTATATAGATATTCCACTGTTACTTTCTTAGCCTACGCATGTTTCATTATGCTTTTTATGTGATGTATTCCCATGCTTTTTTGTTCTTGCTTAATGTAAGTCGCTCTGGATTAAGAGCGCCTGATAAACGCCTAAATTGTAACAATAGGAAGACGGAAAAAAATCCAGTGCTCTACCAATCATAATAAAGCATATCTCTGTTGCTCCGCCTCCTCTCCACCAGCGCCTGAAGCCGACCAATCCGGCGGCCCAGAAGGCTCTGACCACGCCCACCCACTACAAGCTGACTCCGCGGCCGGCCACCAGGGTCCGCCCCAAAGCGCTGTCATCATCAGGCTCCGCCTCCAAGTCGCAGCTGTTCGACGGATTGGACGACGACGAGCCGTCGATCACCAACGGAGCCTTCATACCCAGGTAATTTAAATACTTAACGAGCTGACCAATCACCAACGAGCCTTCATACCCAGGTCATTTAAATACTTAACGAGCTGACCAATCACCAACGGAGCCTTCATACCCAGGTAAATCATGCTGTTGCCATAGTTACCAGACAGCGTAGATCATTGGCCAGTTGTAATAATTATTCACACATTATAATAACATTTATCATGACGTTATTATGATGTTATTTTATTAGACATGAGGTCAACACAGTTTTTGTTAAACCTGCAGCAGTTGTAAATATTTGGGATCATTAATGAAAAGATATAAGATGATTCTGACATTTACAGACAGCGCAGAATGTTGTTGCATAAGCATAAAACCCCCATAAATTCATCTTCAACATCTTATCCGTAGTCGGGTCGCGGGGGCAACAGCTCCACCAGAGCGCTCCAGACTTCCCTCTCCAGAGCAACATTAGTAACTCCTCCTGGGGGATCCCGAGGCCAGTGAGTCGACATTTGACCTGTCTCTGTCTGTCTGTCTGTCTGTCTTCAGGAAGAGCATCAAGAAGTTGGTTCTGAAGAACGTGAGCAGCAGCAGTTTCTACAGCGAGCCAATCAACGTAGAGTCTGACGACTTGGCCACGCCCACTGATTACCCTAGCAACGGACACGCCAGGTACGCACGCACGTTTCTGTTTTCTTCCTTTCAAAGTAAAAGGATGATTGTTAAAATGCCTGTGTGCGCGTTTGTTTATAACTAGACAGGAGTGTGTGTTTATAATGTGTGTGTGTTTATAATGTGTGTGTGTGTGTGCGTGCACAGCCCTCAGGAGGAGGAAGAGGAGGAGCTACAAGGAGGCGTAGAGGAAGACCCCGAGGTCACTCAGTTCTACTCCAACCCCATCGCTAAGCCCCTCCCCCACGGCCAGGCCAGCCTATTACAGGACACCATCTCTGACTTCAACATGCATAAGGTAATAATTTAAAAGGCCCAGAAAGCACGCTGGCTGGGCCAGGCTACCCGCCCCTCTAGACCAGAAAGCATGCTGGCTGGGCCAGGCTACCCGGCCCTCTAGACCAGAAAGCACGCTGGCTGGGCCAGGCTACCCGCCCCTCTAGACCAGAAAGCATGCTGGCTGGGCCAGGCTACCCGCCCCTCTAGACCAGAAAGCACGCTGGCTGGGCCAGGCTACCCGCCCCTCTAGACCAGAAAGCACGCTGGCTGGGCCAGGCTACCCGCCCCTCTAGACCAGAAAGCACACTGGCTGGGCCAGGCTACCCGCCCCTCTAGACCAGAAAGCACGCTGGCTGGGCCAGGCTACCGCCCCTCTAGACCAGAAAGCACGCTGGCTGGGCCAGGCTACCCGCCCCTCTAGACCAGAAAGCACGCTGGCTGGCAGTCTAGCACTTTTCAGTCTCTCGTTTTTGATCATTCATATTACAACAGGCCTCTGGGAAAATGGGCTTTGGTAGTTCTCATTTGTTTGCAGGACACTTCTATTATGCCCATAACATATTCTCTATTATAGTGACAGAGACATATCATATATCAAATGAAAGCTGTTACACTCTACTTTCACCAGGAAAAGAGATACAATTTCTATCATGTTTAGTTTTCAAAATGTAGCCATTTGAATGAGTCTCGCACTTTTCAGTCTAGCACTTTTCAGTCTCTCGTTTTTGATCATTCATATTACTCAGAGGAGCAGTGAGGAGGCAGGCGGCCCAGAGGACTCTGAACAGGAGGAGATCCAGGAGAACCAGGAGGCTGCTCCTCATCCTGCAGGTTAGACTTTAGAATAATAACCAATGACCTCTGACTGTTGAGACAGAAGTACTTTTATTAATTGGGTGTGTGCGTGTGTGTGTGCGTGTGTGTGCGTGTGTGTGTGTGTGTGTGCGTGTGTGTGTGTGTTTGTGTGTGTGTGTGTGTGTGTGTGTGTGTGCGTGTGCGTGTGCGTGTGCGTTCGCAGGCATCGTGTTAAGTCGTGTTGGCTACTACACCATCCCATCTCTGGAGGAGTTATCAGATCTCCTTGACGACAACGGACAGTGTTTGGTCGAGAACTTTACCGTCGGACGCAAAGGTACACTAGAAATGCACTCTGCCGACTCGCGCACAAGTGTCCTACTTGTGCGCGAGCTGAGCACGCAACCTACTGCTGACTCCTGTCACCTTACCCCCCCCCTCCCCTCTCTTTCCCATTAGAAGCTTCTTTGGCAAACCGGCAAATATTAACCCATTCTGACCTGAGATCAGATTCTAACGCACAGAAGAATGGTGGTTCTTTAACGCATTTTGACCTGAGATCAGATTTAAAAAATCTCTTAAATCCTGACAGATCCTGACAGATCTACAAGCTCATAGCGCGCCACCGAGTGGCGCGCTATGAGCTTGTAGATCTGCTATTTTTCAATAGCTAAATTACAACATAATGCTAACACCAAAATGGGTTAACAGACAGTATCTGGAGTTATTGAAACATGTGAGTTATGTCTATATAAATGGGTTAACAGACAGTATCTGGAGTTATTGAAACATGTGAGTTATGTCTATATAAATGGGTTAACAGACAGTATCAGGAGTTATTTATGTCTAAATAAATCCACTAGAATGTGTTCTACATGTTTTAACTCTAATTGGTTACGTCTTCCACATTGGTGGCCCCATCGGCCAATCAGCTGGCTGATGATGTAACTGTATTTTTATCTAAAAAAACCGTGGTTCCTGATTGGCCGAGCGTGTCACCAAAAATTCACGATCCCTGATTGGCCGAGGGAGTCGCTCTGCTCGCACAAGTAAAAATCACACCTGTGTGAAGTGAGGGGCCTCCTTGTCCATACAAACATTTGTTTTGCTTTATATGTCTACATGCTCTGGTCTAGTGTTGATTGATCAGTTCTGAAGCATGAAGTCTACTGATTGGCTGTTGCAGGGTACGGCTCGGTGTACTTCCCAGGAACGCTGAACGTGATTGGTCTAAACCTGGACGACATTGTTCACTTCAGACGGAAAGAGGTCATCGTTTACCCGGACGACACCCACAAACCACCGCAGGGGGAGGGGCTTAACAGGTAGACCACACCCACAAACTACCACAGGGGAGGGGCTTAACAGGTAGACCACAACCACAAACTACCACAGGGGAGGGGCTTAACAGGTAGACCACACCCACAAACTACCACAGGGGAGGGGCTTAACAGGTAGACGACAACCACAAACTACCACAGGGGAGGGGCTTAACAGGTAGACAACACCCACATACCACCGCAGGGGGAGGGGCTTAACAGGTGAGAAACCACACCCACAAACCACCGCAGGGGGAGGGGCTTAACAGGTAGACAACACCTCTGACCACAGAACAGTACAGTACATCTGCTCCCCATGTACAGGTCCGTGTTCAAATCAAGTAAACCAACGAAAAGAACAGTGCATATATGGTCCAGGGATGCAACTGAGGAGCTAAAGGGAAGCTTCCTCTGCACAGACTGGGACATCTTCTTCGAAGACGCGGATATCAATACAGCCACGGAGGCTATAACATCGTACATTTCCTTCTGTGTTGACTCTATTATACCACATAAAACCATAGTGGAATATCCAAATAATAAAAAGCACTTTACAAAAGAAATGAAGGAGTGCATTTATAGGAAGAGAGCTGCCTTCAGAGCAGGTAACAGTGAGGCCTTAAAGGTTGCTCAGAGGGACTTAAATAAACAATTGAAAGAGTCTAGAAGGAAATGCAGGGAGCGAGCTGAGCAAGACCTGGCCAACTCTAACACAAAGAGACTCGATCAGGAAAATGACTAACATGAACCCTGAGAGAAAGCCCATAGCTGCTGTTGACGAGAGCGCTAAGGCGAATGAATTAAATGACTTCTTTATGAGATTTGAATATGACTCTTACCAAGCATGTTGTGACGTTGTAAATGAATTGAATTATGATGCTGGTAACAGGGTGACACTAGACTTAGAAACTGTAAACAAGAGTATTCAAGACCATTAAAACTAACAAGGCAACGAGGCCTGATGGCATGAGTGCTTCCCTGTTAAAAACATGTGCTGATGAGCTCTCACCAGCCTGGCACAAACTGTTTCAGTTCTCTCTAGACTCGCATACAGTGCCGGAACTATGGAAAAAATCTGTAATTGTCCCAGTTCCAAAGAAACCCTGTCCAATGGGAAATAATGACTACAGGCCTGTGGCCATAACATCAAATGTTGTTAAGTCATTAGAAAGAATTCTCACTGAGTTACTTCGTAAAAAAGTAGAACCTAGTCTAGATCAATTCCAGTTTGCCTATTCAAGGAAACGAAGTACCGGGGACGCAATTGCTACTGTAGCACACTATATCCTGAAACACCTTGAGAGCACCGTGGCATATGCCAGACTGCTTTTCATTGATTTCAGCTCCGCCTTTAATTGTATCCACCAAGATATACTGCTACGTAAACTAGCTTTACTAGATGTTAATCCGTGGATAATTAAATGGTATTTTTCCACCACAGAGGGTCAGGTTTAACAGTGTTCTCTCTGAGGAGGCACGCAGCAGCACAGGGGTTCCACAAGGAACTGTTAGTTCCTCTCTCCTGTTCACATTGTATACGAATGATTGTGTCAGCTCATACTCTAATCAATACGTGATCAAGTTTTCAGATCACACTGTCATACTCAGTCTTCTTACAAGCAAATCTGACATTCTCAGCCATACAACTGGAGTAGGCAGATTTGTTGAATGGTGTGATAGAAACTATGTAATGATCAACACTGATAAAACAGAGGAGATCATTGTGCATCCGAGGTCCATAGGAGACCATACCTTGATCAAGGTTCACGAGAATGACATCAAACAGGTCTCCTCCTATAAATATCTGGGAGTGCAGATTGACCAAGATATGAGCTGGCACATACATGTTGAATCATGCTGTTCAAAAATACACCAGCGGTTACATTTTCTTCGTAGACTGAGGCTGTTTGGTGTTAGCCTGAATATTATGTTAATTTTCTATAGAGCTAGCATTGAATCTATCTTGAGATATGGAATCTCCAGCTGGTATGGTAACCTGACTGTGAAATATAAAGTTGCAAGAGTTGCGAAAATGGCTGGGAAGATCATGGGCCTGTCTTCCCCCCCGATGACTCCCCAAGCCATTTTTGAACAGACTGTAGTAAGGCAAGCTAAGAATATAACCTCTGACCCCTCACATGTTCTGTATTCCGAATATGAATTAATGAGATCAGGAAGAAGGTACAGGATGCCACAGTGCAAGTACAACAGATATAAACACTCTTTCATTCCTCTCTCTATAAAAATGTTGAATGGGTAATTGGTACCTTAACGGGGTGTACGCACCAGGGGTGTATTTGTTTTGTTTTGCTGTAATGTCTCTGTCTATGTGATTATACGTATGTTTATATGTATGCAGCTGTGGTCCTGTCTCAGAGACACATTTCTCCCAAGGGAGACGAAATAAAGACAACCTTGAACCTTGAACCTTGAACCCACAAACCACCGCAGGGGGAGGGGCGGAGGTAACGTTAGACGGGGTGTGGCCAGTGGATAATAATAATAATAATACTAATAAAACTTTATTTGTATAGCACCTTTCATGACATGAAATGCAGCTCAAAGTGCTTTACAGAACAATGGAGAATAAAAGAAAAGCAAGGCAACAACATTAAAAAAAAGCAGTAATGCAATACAGTGAGGACATGAATAACAAAAATAAAAAATAAAAGATCAATTAAAAGCAAGGTTGTAGAAGTGGGTCTTGAGCTGAGCTTTAAAAATGTCTACAGAGGCTGCCTGTCGAAGGTACAGTGGGAGCTTGTTCCATGCCGACGGCCCGTAGAAGCAAAAAGCTGCTTCCCCGTATTTTTTAGTTGCCATTTTTTTAGGCAAAGCGAGCAGGCCAGCAGTGGAAGACCTTAGGGGGCGGTTTGGGACATATTTAGGCAGGCAGTCATGTAGGTAGGAAGGTGCTAGGAAGGTGATAAGACCTCCCCTCTCTCTCTCTCTCCTGTATAAACCCTATGTCTCTCTCCAGGCGGGCGGAGGTAACATTAGATGGGGTGTGGCCAGTGGATAAGACGTCCTGCGCTGACATCCGCTCCCCAGACCGACTGACCACCATGGACTACCAGAGCAGACTGGAGGCCGCCTGCAGGAAGCAGGGAGCTCGCTTCCTGGAGTACAGACCAGAGACAGGCTCCTGGGTGTTTCAGGTGAGACATGTACCTGTCTGTCTGTCTGTCTGTCTGGAGTACAGACCAGAGACAGGCTCCTGGGTGTTTCAGGTGAGACATGTACCTGTCTGTCTGTCTGTCTGGAGTACAGGCCAGAGACAGGCTCCTGGGTGTTTCAGGTGAGACATGTACCTGTCTGTCTGTCTGTCTGTCTGTCTGGAGTACAGACCAGAGACGTGCTCCTGGGTGTTTCAGGTGAGACTGTCTGTCTGTCTATCTGCCTGTCTGTCCTTCAGGTCAGTCATGTGACCTGTCTGTCTCTCTGCCTGTCTGTCTTTCAGGTCAGTCATTTCTCTAAGTATGGACTCCAGGATTCAGACGAGGAACAGGACGTCCCACTCAAAGCCGACCCAAAGAAACTGAAGACGATGACATCACTTCCTCCCTCCAAGCTGCAGTTCCAGCAACAGCAGCAGGTGGCGCCACAGGTAGCCGACTAGCTCTTCACTGCCCCCTAGTGGAGACATGAAACCATTAGCTCATCACTGCCCCCTAGTGGAGACATGAAACCACTATATACCGTAATGTGAATGAAAATAACCTTTATATATTTGGTGTGCAGGAAGCATCAGGGGCGGAGCTAACGAGCGTAGGGGTGGAGCTGGACAGTGACATGGCAGACATCACCGTGGCAACGCTACCAGAGAGCATGCTGGGAGGAGAGGGGGAGGAGTCTGGCTCAGAAGAGGTCGTCGGGTCCATTCCCACAGAAACCCACGAGCAAACCTCCGCCTCCATCTTCACCCTGGGACACAACCCTCACACCCTCCAGGTATGGGATTATAACCCTCACACCCTCCAGGTATGGGATTATAACCCTCACACCCTCCATTTATGGGATTATAACCCTCACCCTCCAGCTATGGGATTATACATTTTTTTTCCATAGAAATAGCTAATTCTGTCATATAAATTTGGCCTGCTATGACGTCATTTGTTCACATATTTGCTTCGCTTTACAAAGTCCAGTGAACTCTAAACGGACCAGAATCAAAAAACATTTGGTTCCTGATTGATTGATTTATTTATTTTATTAGACAATAACAAATGCAAAACGGTACATGGTACAGTCAAAGCACATTTATCCAAAAGGACAGCACCGAAGAAAGACCTTGCCGTCTTGTTTCCATTCGGGTCCCAATTCATTCACAAAACAATGATGACAGTAATCGATATACCTAAAAAACATAAACTATTTACAGGTGTAAGTACCAAAAAATCTAAATACAAATAAATCACTCAGAGGGGGGTATGGGGAGGTTGGACAGTCATCTTCTCTCCTTTTGACCGCTGACATTAATAGGTGATTTTTCAGAGCGGTTTTAAAGGAAGCCAGTGATTTGTTTGTTTTGAGGGAAGGGGGCAGGGCATTCCACACCTGAGTGGCAGTGCTGTGGAAAGTGGATTTACCCATATTTGTTCTATATGCGGGTGGCCAGACTTTCTAAGCCATCTTTGGGTGAAACTTCATTAATTACTCTCAGATCATGAAGGTTGACAATACTTTAATGACATGTTTAATTAATGATAATTCATTCCTCTAATTAGATCATGAAGGATGACAATACTTTAATGACATGTTTAATTCATGATAATTAATTCCTCTAATCAGATCATGAAGGTTGACAATACTTTAATGACATGTTTAATTCATGATAATTCATTCCTCTAATTAGATCATGAAGGAAGACAATACTTTAATGACATGTTTAATTAATGATAATTAATTCCTCTAATCAGATCATGAAGGATGACAATACTTTAATGACATGTTTAATTAATGATAATTAATTCCTCTAATTAGATCATGAAGGATGACAATACTTTAATGACATGTTTAATTCATGATAATTAATTCCTCTAATTAGATCATGAAGGATGACAATACTTTAATGACATGTTTAATTCATGATAATTAATTCCTCTAATTAGATCATGAAGGATGACAATACTTTAATGACATGTTTAATTCATGATAATTAATTCCTCTAATCAGATCATGAAGGATGACAATACTTTAATGACATGTTTAATTCATGATAATTAATTCCTCTAATCAGATCATGAAGGATGACAATACTTTAATGACATGTTTAATTCATGATAATTCATTCCTCTAATCAGATCATGAAGGCGTGTCTTCTGGCTGAGGATGAGGAAGATGACATGGAGACCGGAGTGATGATGAAGAGTCTGGTGGACTCTTCCTCTTCACCTCGACACATCAGGAAGACAGGTACCTGTCTGTCTGTCTTCTGAGATTTTCCAAAGTATCCGGATAAGTGGATCTGTGTAGTCATGCGAAAATGTTTACACAATGAGGTGCCAATCATATTTTTGAATGAAGAAATAAGTACCGCATTTTAAAAGCCACCTAAACTGTGAGTGGAAGTGGAACATGTTTCTTTCATTGTCTGTCAACATGTCACACAATATGTGCGTAAATCGACTTTTCTCTCCATATAATTAAAAAATGATAGACACTATTACCATTGCTCTGGCGACTTGGCAAGTCCTGCACAGAATAGAGTCAGACCTACAGTATACAGAATAGAGTCAGACCTACAGTATACAGAATAGAGTCAGACCTACAGTATACAGAATAGAGTCAGACCTACAGTATACAGAATAGAGTCAGACCTACAGTATACAGAATAGAGTCAGACCTACAGTATACAGAATAGATTCAGACCTACAGTATACAGAATAGAGTCAGACCTACAGTATACAGAATAGAGTCAGACCTACAGTATACAGAATAGAGTCAGACCTACAGTATACAGAATAGAGTCAGACCTACAGTATACAGAATAGAGTCAGACCTACAGTATACAGAATAGAGTCAGACCTACAGTATACAGAATGGAGTCAGACCTACAGTATACAGAATAGAGTCAGACCTACAGTATACAGAATAGATTCAGACCTACAGTATACAGAATAGAGTCAGACCTACAGTATACAGAATAGAGTCAGACCTACAGTATACAGAATAGAGTCAGACCTACAGTATATAGAATAGAGTCAGACCTACAGTATACAGAATAGAGTCAGACCTACAGTATATAGAATAGAGTCAGACCTACAGTATACAGAATAGAGTCAGACCTACAGTATACAGAATAGAGTCAGACCTACAGTATACAGAATAGAGTCAGACCTACAGTATACAGAATAGAGTCAGACCTACAGTATATAGAATAGAGTCAGACCTACAGTATACAGAATAGATTCAGACCTACAGTATACAGAATAGAGTCAGACCTACAGTATACAGAATAGAGTCAGACCTACAGTATATAGAATAGAGTCAGACCTACAGTATACAGAATAGAGTCAGACCTACAGTATACAGAATAGAGTCAGACCTACAGTATACAGAATAGAGTCAGACCTACAGTATATAGAATAGAGTCAGACCTACAGTATATAGAATAGAGTCAGACCTACAGTATACAGAATAGAGTCAGACGTACAGTATACAGAATAGAGTCAGACCTACAGTATATAGAATAGAGTCAGACCTACAGTATATAGAATAGAGTCAGACCTACAGTATATAGAATAGAGTCAGACCTACAGTATACAGAATAGAGTCAGACCTACAGTATACAGAATAGAGTCAGACCTACAGTATACAGAATAGAGTCAGACCTACAGTATACAGAATAGAGTCAGACCTACAGTATACAGAATAGAGTCAGACCTACAGTATACAGAATAGAGTCAGACCTACAGTATATAGAATAGAGTCAGACCTACAGTATATAGAAGTGTCGCGTCCACAAAGTTGTGAGCTTGTAGAGTGGCTATAATTCCCAGGTGTATAAATAATACATGTCACGTTATAATGTCGCGCACATTGACGGCATGCAGGCACAGTGGCAACGTAACGCAGTGAAGAGTGCGCCCTTTATTACCTATGACAGGAGAGATTGTCTCTTTTCATTGTTTTATACTGTCTTGTTTCACTCTGTTCATCACTTTAGTCAGCTTTGGCTGTTGTTAAGGTTATTTGTACAAATAAAGTTTAATAAGAATAATAATAATGTCTAATCCTCAGGTCTGCTCCAGACTCGTTTCTCCTCATCTCTGTACGCTGACCCCTCGGTGACCTCCCCCTCCCCCCTCCTCCCTCTGATGCCCTCGCCGCGACCTTTCACCTCCCTGCAGCTGGCTCCTGCCACCAGGACGGCAGAGGCTCCGCCCATCAGGACGGTGGGGGTCCGCCGGCTGGGGGGTCCCGTTGCCCTGGGCGACAGCATCGCTACCGCAAAGGTACTTATTATCCTATAGGCTGGGGGGTCCTGTTGCCCTGGGCGACAGCATCGCTACCGCAAAGGTACTTATTATCCTATAGGCTGGGGGGTCCTGTTGCCCTGGGCGACAGCATCGCTACCGCAAAGGTACTTATTATCCTATAGGCTGGGGGGTCCTGTTGCCCTGGGCGACAGCATCGCTACCGCAAAGCTACACATTTAAATAATTCAACACTAGGGCCTTACCCGTTCTAATATATGAACAGGAAATTATTTACAAAAATAATATAATATATTATTTATTCATATATATGCATGTGTACATGTATATCATATTATTCGCATTGATTGGGAGGGATTATATTCACGGGTGCGCACAAGCGGTGTGCCAGTGCGCATGGAGGCGCATTTGCGCACCAGCTAAGAGACAGCGATTTAGAGAATGCTGACAGGCATTCAATGAGACGTTAACGTCCTGTAAGTAGACTTAGAAATAAAACTAGTGTTGACTAATCATTACAAGTTGCTCTTATTTTGATGAGGGAGTTTCTGCACAGGAAGTCCGTTTCAGTTGTAATGTAAACGAGCTACGATGGATGAGCTGTCAAAGTGCTAGAACCATATTTACAATATGAAAACTGTCACTTAAACAATGTGGGTTACACGCTGGAAATAAACATGGAACCATTCGGTGAGTAATTAATTGTATATGTGGTGGACGTTTGTGGTTGTGCTGGAGATAAACGGACAGCTGCTGCCAGTGGGACCTTACTGCTGCTAACGACGACACTGTCTGTGACTCGGTGTACTAGTCTGTGACTAGCTGTACTAGTCTGTGACTAGCTGTACTAGTCTGTGACTAGGTGTACTAGTCTGTGACTAGGTGTACTAGTCTGTGACTAGCTGTACTAGTCTGTGACTAGCTGTACTAGTCTGTGACTAGGTGTACTAGTCTGTGACTAGCTGTACTAGTCTGTGTACTAGTGTAGCTTTGCATCTGTTGCATCTGCCCCTCTGAAAGCAGCATAACGTTGTGGCAGGATACAAATCCTTTGAGTACTGCAGGTCTCTTCATGGGACTGTCCTTCAGGGTAGGATGGGGTCCAGGGTGTATAGATATATAATGTTGTAATGTTATATTCCAGTCCTTCAGGGTGTATAGATATATGATGTTGAAATGTTATATTCCAGGGGTCAGGCCTCATGGATGCCGGTCTCTTCATGGGACGGTCCTTCAGGGTAGGATGGGGTCCAGGGTGTATAGATATAACAGGGTTATAATGTTATATTCCAGTCCTTCCAGGGTGTATAGATAATGATATATAATGTTATAATGTTATATTCCAGGGGTCAGGCCTCATGGATGCCGGTCTCTTCATGGGACGGTCCTTCAGGGTAGGATGGGGTCCAGGGTGGGTTCTGAGCCACAGTGGAGAGCTGCTCAGCGGACCGTCGGTCAGCAGGGATTCACACCAGCAACCCTCAGACACCTTCAGTCTGATGACCTCCAGGAACAAGACGTAAGTGTCTGTCTGTCTGCCTGCCTGCCTGCCTGCCTGCCTGCCTGTCTGTCTGTCTGTCTGTCTGTCTGTCTGTCTGTCTGTCTGTCTGTCTGTCTGTCTGTCTGTGGAATTCTCGTATCTGACTTTTGTTTTGTGAATCTGTTAATGTTAATGTGATGAGTATTACGAATCATGTTCTGTTGTAAGTAGGATAGGCATTTATAAGCTTTTAGCTTCTGCCTACTCCTTTTGATCATCATCTTGTTTTTGCTTCCATTCATTGACTTTAAATATTGTATTTGAAACTGAAGGATGATCAAATAAACTAAACTAAACCTGTGTGTCTGTCTAGTGTCTTGTAACCAGCAAGACAGACAGACAGCTATTCAGTATTTTAGCCGTGACGTGAGCGCCCCCTCCAGAGATACTTCCGGGTCCTACTTTTGTGTCGCTTTTGTCTTTTGTGTCCCCATAGAGTTATACTGTGTCCCCATAGAGTTATACTGTGACGCTCCGTCAGACTAAATCTGAGACGAAAACAACCACGAAAGACTCATTTTACTGCTTTCCTCGCAACAACAAAGCTGCTGCTCTCCCAAATCTGGCTGACAGGCCGTCTGCCCCACACGGAATACTATCGCCATTTTATTTCATTGTGTCAAACTAAATCCTCATTAATGCAAACTAGATTCAACATACTCAAGCCTGCACACATTCTAAATATGCCTCTGAAATATTGTACTGAGCAAATGGACTGTTACCACCTTCAATAATAATGATAATAATAGTCTTTATTGTCTCCACATCATATATTTTCTTTGTCATGGACACTTGTACAGAACATTAATAATTCTACTCAAGTTGCAAGCATTAAGACCCATTTTAACCCTCAATTCCTTTCTGAAACATATACGTTATTGTAAAAAAGATTCACTCGTTCAGATATTCTATTTATGAGATGTGGACGGGAGCAGGTGCCACTTGGACCCGGACGTAACTAAGACTACAAAATCACGTCGGACCTAAATACTGAATACCGTACTGTTGTAGTTTTCTAACTGTTGTAGTTTTCTAACTGTTGTAGTTTTCTAACTTTAGTAAAGTACACTGCGGTTGAAGCATCACCTCAAACTGGACTATCAATAGGCTTAAACCCTGCTGTGTGTGTGTGTGTGTGTGTGTGTGTGTGTGTGTGTGTGTGTGTGTGTGTGCAGCAGCCTCTCAGACAGTGTGTACAGAGTGTGTGTTCAGCGTGTTCAGGGTTTAACTCACACTGAGGATGAGGAGCAGATGGACGAACAGCGCCCTCTACAGATCAGTCTGGGTCACAGCGACGTGGAGTTCCCACACAATGCTGCGTGCCCATTGGTCCGTCCTCGCCAAGGGGTGGAGCTTCTGCACGACTACACCCATTGGATCAGCTCTTTGAGCCAATCACACAGCCACGGTATGCACACGCGCCCGTGCACACACACACACACACACACACACACACTTGAATTATTTATTTGTATCTGCACAGAAGGCTCAATACATTAGATCCAAACAGTGTTCAGAAGAAGAAGGTTACATTCTAGTCAAACCAGTATGTAAGCCTGGGAGTGAACAGTGAGAGGGGGGGGTGGGGGGGGGGGGTAAGAGCCAGGTGGTCAGAGATGGTGGAACCAAGGTCTGTGCTGATGAGGTTATTGGTGGTTATTCCAGTGGTGCACATCAGATCTAAAGTGTGACCTTTTCTGTGGGTGGGAACATGTACAGGAATTCAATAGCACTTTGTCATTCAGGCGAGTCCACGTGGATATTGAGATCTCCAGTCAGCAGGATGGATGGAGAAATGGCCGTAAGCTGTGTGAGGTATTCAGAGAATTGGGATGGGAATGCAGGGTTGGGTTTGGGCGGGCGGTATATGACTGCGGTGACCAAGGGTTTGGGACCAGACAGTTTGAAGGTGAGATGCTCAAATGAGGAGGGAACAGGAATGTTAACTGAACTGATTTTGATGTGTTGTTTGTGTATTATGGCTATGCCACCACCACGCCGTCCCCTCAGGGCGTGGTTTGTCCATATATGCGTATCCGGGGCGTGTGGTTTTATTGAGTGAGAAATATTCCAGGGGCTTTTGCCAAGTTTCAGTTAAGCAGATAAAGTCAATGTTATTTTCCTTTATATGTTCACAGAGAATGAGTTATTTTAAGTTGAGTGACCGGGTGTTAAACAGAGAGGATTTGAGGCATGATTGAGTCAGTGGTCAGTGGCTGTAGGCAGGCAGGTTGTTGTGATGGTGATGATGTAGTACGTCCACAGGCCGGGGCAGCGCGTTGTGGTGTCCAGAGTGAAGCGATGGAGTGGTGGTCAGATCGGGAGTAACTGAACTTTATGCGGGTACTTCGGTGGATGTATCGTGGCCGTGGTAATAATCTATGTTTTTTAATCGCCGTGATGCCAGGCGGAGTTGTGTTGTTGTTGTTGAGTTGGAGAAGTTGTGATGCTGAATATTTTCGTGACATGCCAGCTGGGGTGGATGCTAGCCTGTGGTCGCTAGCCGATGATCGCACAGTTGTTGACCAAAGGCAGACAGAAACAGCAGGAGGATCCTGATCCACAGCATGGCAAAAACAGCGGAATGTGGAAGAGTCGGGCTCCTCAGACGGTGTGTTGCTATGCTAGCCGCTTCTTGAGCAGCTACAGGGTAGCTGTTAGCTCAGTGAGATAACTGGAGGTAACGTTGCGATCCGGTAAGCTCAGCTCAGGGGAGCCAGGAGGATGCTTGGCCCACTGACACTGACAGTAGTTGCACTGGTTACTGACGCCGGCCGGCCCTAAAGCCGCCAGCGATGCAGGCGACTCAGGGAACTGGTCCCAGAACCACACCGGGACAGATGGATGAAGTCCGGGTAGTTTCGAGGAGTATTTCCAGGAGAGAGCCCCAAAAGAGTCCCAGTATAGCCGCTACGTTGGTATAGTCAGTGGAGCCAGCAGGCAGCATCAGATGAGTGAATCATCAAAAATAAAAAAAACAATCCGACTGAGGCCAGAAGGGGATGAGTCTAGTGGTAAGATTTAAAAATAGCAAAACGGAGCTAAACGAAATGCTAAATGACGAAGAAAACTAATCTAAAACTCAGATGGAGAAGCGGCGAACAAACCGACGCCAGCGTCCTCTCACATCCGGGCATTGATGTGATTAGCAAAAAACACCTCAAAAACGATGGTGTGATGTGTAACTCTCTCTCTGTGTGTCTATGTCTCTCGCCCAGTCTCCACATGGTGTGATGTGTAACTCTCTCTCTGTGTGTCTAAGTCTCTCGCCCAGTCTCCACATGGTGTGATGTGTAACTCTCTCTCTGTGTGTCTATGTCTCTCGCCCAGTCTCCACATGGTGTGATGTGTAACTCTCTCTCTGTGTGTCTAAGTCTCTCGCCCAGTCTCCACATGGTGTGATGTGTAACTCTCTCTCTGTGTGTCCATGTCTCTCGCCCAGTCTCCACATGGTGTGATGTGTGGACCCTGGTTGAAGCTCTCTGGGGCCGCCTGAGGCCCGCAGACCATCCATTGGACTCCTCCCCCTCCACTCCTCTCAGCCAATACCAGGAGCAGCTGGAGAGGAGGCGGAGCTTCTCTGCCTGGCTGGCCAATGGCGCGCAGCGCCGGGTGGAGGAGGAGGAGTCGGGGGGCGGAGTCGAGATGATCTTCAGCCTGCTGACGGCCAATCGGATCAGTGAGGCGTGCCGGCTGGCTCAGAGCTCAGGTAATTAACATACTCATTAATATTCAATTGGATCAGAGCATGGGTAATTAACTCATTGGATTAATAGATATATTAATGTGTATAGCCTCTCCCTGCTGCTCTCCCAGACTATGGGAGGACACACTGCTCTCCCAGACTATGGGAGAGCAGTGTGGAGGACAGATTTAATCTTACCTCCCGTTGTTGTCGATCGCCTCTAGAGTGTTTTGGCTACATTTAGCTACTTCAGCCACATCCGGGACAACATCCGGTCCGTCACTAAATGTGCTCCGCTGCTATAAATCGCTGGGCTCTGATTTAATGGATTAAATAACCTCTGATTTAATGGATTAAATAACCTTAAATAACCTCTGATTTAATGGATTAAATAACCTTAAATAACCTCTGATTTAATGGATTAAATAACCTCTGATTTAATGGATTAAATAACCTTAAATAACCTCTGATTTAATGGATTAAATAACCCCTGATTTAATGGATTAAATAACCTCTGATTTAATGGATTAAATAACCTTAAATAACCTCTGATTTAATGGATTAAATAACCTCTGATTTAATGGATTAAATAACCTTAAATAACCTCTGATTTAATGGATTAAATAACCCCTGATTTAATGGATTAAATAACCTCTGATTTAATGGATTAAATAACCCCTGATTTAATGGATTAAATAACCTCTGATTTAATGGATTAAATAACCTCTGATTTAATGGATTAAATAACCCCTGATTTAATGGATTAAATAACCTCTGATTTAATGGATTAAATAACCCCTGATTTAATGGATTAAATAACCTCTGATTTAATGGATTAAATAACCTCTGATTTAATGGATTAAATAACCTCTGATTTAATGGATTAAATAACCTCTGATTTAATGGATTAAATAACCTCTGATTTAATGGATTAAATAACCTCTGATTTAATGGATTAAATAACCTCTGATTTAATGGATTAAATAACCTCTGATTTAATGGATTAAATAACCTCTGATTTAATGGATTAAATAACCCCGGGGAAGTGTTAACTGGTTAGTACTATAGCTCATTTTGTGCCAACCAGCGGTATAAACAACCACTTCACTTCTCTCTGCTGTGCTGCTCTGAGTCTGTAATGCCAGAGCGATGCTGCTCTGAGTCTGTAATGCCAGAGCGATGCTGCTCTGAGTCTGTAATGCCAGAGCGATGCTGCTCTGAGTCTGTAATGCCAGAGCGATGCTGCTCTGAGTCTGTAATGCCAGAGCGATGCTGCTCTGAGTCTGTAATGCCAGAGCGATGCTGCTCTGAGTCTGTAATGCCAGAGCGATGCTGCTCTGAGTCTGTAATGATGCTGCTCTGAGTCTGTAATGCCAGAGCGATGCTGCTCTGAGTCTGTAATGCCAGAGCGATGCTGCTCTGAGTCTGTAATGCCAGAGCGATGCTGCTCTGAGTCTGTAATGCCAGAGCGATGCTGCCCTCTTCATAATAAATACATACATGTAGGCTATGCCTATAGCCGACACATTACACAAATAACAGAATTACTATTTTTATTATAATTCTCATTCTTAGAATCGACCCGGCCCGACTAATTAGCATATTTTTGGGGCCCGGCCCGATAACGTCGGGCCAGGTCGGGTTCAGGAAAAGTTTGAGAACTTTAGTGTAGATGTCTTAATGTTTATATATATAATTATATTTTCTTACAGGGGTCCATAGGTTGTCTCTCCTGCTCTCCCAGACTATGGGAGGACATAATGTTTGTATATATTATAGGTTGTCTCTCCTGCTCTCCCAGGCTATGGGATGTTTATACATATATGTTCTTACAGGTGACCACAGGTTATCGTTGCTGCTCTCCCAGGCTATGGGAGGACACACCTCCAGAGACCTGCTGACTCTGCAGTTGGCTGACTGGAGCAGGATGCAGGCAGACAGCTTCCTGTCTGACCACCGCCTCAGGATCTTCACCCTATTGGCTGGAAAACCTGTACGTCTGTCTGTCTGTCTGTCTGTCTGTCTGTCTGTTTGTTTGTCTCTCTGTCTGTCTGTCTGCCTGTCTTAGTTCAATGTGGACCAGACTGTTGTTTTAGTTGGGTTGTTTTAGTTGGGTTGTCCCAACTAAAACATTGTCGGAATCAGGGAGAAAATATTTGTAATTGTCTGTAAATCTCAAAGAAAGATGTATTGGCAATGAGATATTGTAAACATGTGCCTTACTATGGCCAACGTGCAGTTTATTGTACTTTTTCTATATGTACTGTCTGTATTATTGTTATGTACTTGTGTGTGTGTGTGTGTGTGTGTGTGTGTGTGTGTGTGTGCGTGCGCCTCTAGGTGTGGCAGTCCACAGAGCATACGGTCAGTGTGTGCAGCGAACTGGACTGGAGGAGAAGTCTAGCTGTTCATCTGTGGTTCATGTTGCCTCCGACGGCATCTGTGTCTGACGCTCTGAGACAATACACAGCTGCCTTCCAGGTATTTATACATCTATCCATCTATTCTCCCTTCTCTAAAACACCCTGCACAACGCTCCACACGTCCCAGACTCTCCTCCCTTCTGTAAAACACCCTGGACAACGCTCCACACGTCCCAGACTCTCCTCCCTTCTGTAAAACACCCTGGACAACGCTCCACACGTCCCAGACTCTCCTCCCTTTTCTAAAACACCCTGGACAACGCTCCACAAGTCCCAGACTCTCCTCCCTTCTGTAAAACACCCTGGACAACGCTCCACACGTCCCAGACTCTCCTCCCTTCTGTAAAACACCCTGGACAACGCTCCACACGTCCCAGACTCTTCTCCCTTCTCAAAAAAACACCCTGGACAACGCTCCACACGTCTCAGACTCTTCTCCCTTCTCTACAACACCCTGGACAACGCTCCACACGTCCCAGACTCTTCTCCCTTCTCTAAAACACCCTGGACAACGCTCCACACGTCCCAGACTCTCCTCCCTTCTGTAAAACACCCTGGACAACGCTCCACACGTCCCAGACTCTTCTCCCTTCTCAAAAAAACACCCTGGACAACGCTCCACACGTCCCAGACTCTTCTCCCTTCTCTACAACACCCTGGACAACGCTCCACACGTCCCAGACTCTTCTCCCTTCTCTAAAACACCCTGGACAACGCTCCACACGTCCCAGACTCTTCTCCCTTCTCTAAAACACCCTGGACAACGCTCCACACGTCCCAGACTCTTCTCCCTTCTCAAAAAAACACCCTGGACAACGCTCCACACGTCCCAGACTCTTCTCCCTTCTCTACAACACCCTGGACAACGCTCCACACGTCCCAGACTCTTCTCCCTTCTCTAAAACACCCTGGACAACGCTCCACACGTCCCAGACTCTCCTCCCTTCTGTAAAACACCCTGGACAACGCTCCACACGTCCCAGACTCTTCTCCCTTCTCAAAAAAACACCCTGGACAACGCTCCACACGTCCCAGACTCTTCTCCCTTCTCTACAACACCCTGGACAACGCTCCACACGTCCCAGACTCTTTTCCCTTCTCTAAAACACCCTGGACAACGCTCCACACGTCCCAGACTCTTCTCCCTTCTCTAAAACACCCTGGACAACGCTCCACACGTCCCAGACTCTTCTCCCTCAACCTCATACAATCCAAAATGTTCCCTTTCTGTCATCTTTTTTCTCTTCCCCTCCCCTTGTTTTGGTTGTTGAAAGGGAAAGTGTGTGCGAGCGCTGTGCGTCACTGTGAACTGTACGGCGCGGCAGCGAAAATAATATATAATAGATTTTTGATATGGATGAATTGTGTTCCATGACGGCAGTCTGAGGCATTTGTTCTAATGTTTTTGTTTTTGTTTTTTCTCCACCAATCAGGGAACAGGCGAAGTGGGCGTGTACACCTGTGCGCCCCTCCCCCACTACCAGGAAGAGGCAGACGACGACAAGCGACCTCTGTACGACCTCTGCTTCCACCTGCTCAAACTCTACAGCGACAGGTAATGACCTCTATGACCCCTACGACCTCTATAACCTCTGTACGACCTCTCTATGACCCCTATAACCTCTGTATGACTTCTGTATGACCTCTGCTTCCACCTGCTCAAACTCTACAGCGACACATAACTTTATTTAAATATTAATAATAATATTACTGGACCCTCTCTCTGTGCCCTTGGAGAGTGTGGACTACCGTCTCTATGACCCCTACGACCTCTATAACCTCTGTATGACCTCTCTCCAGACATTACCCATTAGAATCCTTACTGGACCCTCTCTCTGTGACCTGGGAGCGTCTGGACTGCCGTCTCTCGTGGAACCTGTGGGTGGCGCTAGAGAGCCTGTGCTACTCTCACCTGAGTGTCCACAAGCAGTGTCTGTTACACAGCAGCTACGCCGCCCTGCTGGAGACACAGGGGTACTGGCACCTGTCTGTGATGGTCCTGATGCACATCCCTGTAGACACGTATGTACCGTTTAATATTATTATTGTCTGATATATGTAAATATGACACAAATGCTTAAACATGTAGCTATAGGTGTAATGTTAGAGACCACAGAAGACATGTAAATATGAAATAAATGCTTAAACATTTAGTCTGAAAACCCACCTTTTCAGACTCCATCATGGCCCATAGCACTTACCCTACCCCCTTAGATAGCATTTCTGTAAACTTAAATAGCATTTGATACAGACTTATAGCATGTTATGTAGACAGCACTATAATTGCATTGTATGTAGTCATAGCACGTCATAGTACATATGTATAGCATAGTATAGTATATATGTATAGTTTATATGTATAGTTTCATTATATAGATATTCCACTGTTACTTTCTTAGAAAAGTATGTCATTTATTCTAATTGTTGTTATTGCAATTTACGAGCTGTGCTTGCTTTCCGCATTTGCGCGTCTTACTTATTATTATTATTCTTCTTCTTGCAGGCTCAGAGAGCGAGCTGTCAGAGAGATGCTGTGTCTCCACTGCACCGAGGAAGACGAGGATGAGGATGAAGAGGGGGGCGGGGCCAGAGAGCGTTTCCTGACGGAGAGGTTGCAGGTTCCTGTCCGATGGCTGGAGGAGGCCAAGGCCGTCCGCGCTCGGAGCCAGAACCGCCCGGACCGCGAGGCTCTGCACCTCTACCGCGCTGGGCTGTGGAACCAGTGTCACAGACTACTAATACGCACGCTGGCTTCAGGTTAGACAACATTACCTGCTGCTAGGGAAGGGACGTGTGGAGCGTTGTTCAGGGTGTTTTAGAAGAGTCTGGGACGTGTGGAGCGTTGTCCAGGGTGTCTTAGAGAAGGGTGAAGAGTCTGGGACGTGTGGAGCGTTGTCCAGGGTGTTTTAGAGAAGGGAGAAGAGTCTGGGACGTGTGGAGCGTTGTCCAGGGTGTTTTAGAGAAGGGTGAAGAGTCTGGGACGTGTGGAGCGTTGTCCAGGGTGTTGTAGAGAAGGGAGAAGAGTCTGGGACGTGTGGAGCGTTGTCCAGGGTGTTTTAGAGAAGGGAGAAGAGTCTGGGACGTGTGGAGCGTTGTCCAGGGTGTTTTAGAGAAGGGAGAAGAGTCTGGGACGTGTGGAGCGTTGTCCAGGGTGTTTTACAGAAGGGAGAAGAGTCTGGGACGTGTGGAGCGTTGTCCAGGGTGTTTTAGAGAAGGGAGAAGAGTCTGGGACGTGTGGAGCGTTGTCCAGGGTGTTCCAGTGAAAAGTCAAAAGAGATGTGAAGTGTGTGGTAACCATGACAACTGAGTGACACAACAGTGACAACTTCCTGCTTACCTTCAGATTGCATCATCAACGACAACCATGACTTCCTGTTGGAGTTCCTGGAGGGCCTGTGTGAACCGGAGCGGTCCGGTTCCATCCAGGACTGGGACTCGGCTGGACGGGTCTATCTGGACTACATCAACACCATCAGGACACTGAAAGACATACAACAGGTAGGGGGGGGTGTGCGTGCTGATAGGGTGAGATCTCGGCCAATCAAATGGAGTGTTTGTTACATGGTTATTGTGACCAAAGGTCGTAGGGCACGTGACATCATCAGGGATGGAGATCCCTCATAAGTATTAAGCCCATATATGGAGATCCCTGATGTCATTAATATTGACCAGCAACTCTACATCTGACCTCAAAACTCATACTCTTAGATCTCCATATATGGAGCTGACCTGTTCTGACATTCCATATGTTGATCCTTCCCCATCCATCCTTCCTCTTCGATGTCTCCCTTTTGACTGATACCTGTCCATTTAAACTCTAGACGGGCCTGTTGACTGATACCTGTCCATTTAAACTCTAGACGGGCCTGTTGACTGATACCTGTCCATTTAAACTCTAGACGTGTGCCTGTTGACTGATACCTGTCCATTTAAACTCTAGACGGGCCTGTTGACTGATACCTGTCCATTTAAACTCTAGACGCGCCCCAAAGTTGTTGTACATCAATGATATTTGTGAAGTGTCAAAGTTAATGCAGTTTGTTTCGTTTGCAGACTACACTAATTTCTTTTGTTCAGGGTATAACTTTAAAAATGTAGCAGAAAATATTACAAGTGAAATGGATAAATTAAAAAAATGGTTTAATAAAAATAAGTTATCATTGAATTTGAAGAAAACCAAGTTTATGATTTTCTCTAATAGGAAAAAGGATGAAATTACTCTCTCTATAGATGGAGTGAATATTGAAAGAGTGAATGAATTTAGGTTTTTGGGTGTTATATTAGATGAGAAATTATCATGGAAAAATCATATAGCATATATAAAAGCCAAGGTGGCAAAAAGTATTTTTATTTTGAACAAAGTAAATTACGATTTGGATACGAATTTATTGAGGATGTTGTATTGTACACTGGTTTTACCATATTTTATTTACTGTCTGGAAGTATGGGGCAACTTATTCAAGAGTAATATGACTCCCCTGATAATGTTACAAAAAAGAGCGTTAAGAATCATGTATAAAGAAGATTTCAGAGCACACACCAATAGGCTTTTTATGTTATCAGGTGTTTTAAAAATCATGGATTTGGTTGAATTACGTACATTATTGGTGGTGTTTAGAGCGAAAAACAGATCATTACCAATACAGTTACAGAAGTCATTTGTGTTTAGCTCAGAGGATGAGGACCATAGAAGAAGACATGATTTTAAACATCTGTTCGCCCGGACTACACTAAAACAAATGTGCACTTCTGTCACAGCTATAAAGTTATGGAATTCACAAAACCAGGAGTTGAAGAGTTGTACAACAGGGTTTCAGTTTAAGAAAGTGTTTAAAAAGGAAAAAATGATAAAATATGAACTAGAAGGTTAGATAAGTGTTATTTTGTGCCCTTAGCGTTGTTTTGTTTTGTTTTGTTTGTTCTCTTGTTGAGCTCTATGTTATTTCGTCTTGTTGTTCTCTTTTTTAGGGTTAGGGTGAGGGTTGGGTTAGGGTTAGTTGTTTTATTTTTTATTTTTGATAGGGGCAGGTATAAATAAGATTTATCTTCTTCCTGCTCCTTTTCTTATAGTATTTTTTAGTATGTAAAAACCATAACTGAAATGAAATAAATAAATATGAAATTAAATTAAATGAAAGTTATTAGTGCAGCCGCGCCCGGCAGCCGGCGAAAACTTGAGTTCTCAACAGGCCCGAAAATTAAGGCCCAGCCCTACCTGGGCCCTCATCAAACCCTGTACACTGAAGACACTCCCCCCACTGCAACCTTTAAATCTCCATATATGGAGCTGACCTGTTCTGACATTCCATATGTTGATCTGACCTCATCAAAGGCCAGTACAGAATTCATTCCATGTTGATCTGACCCCCACATGCCAAAGCGCCAGCACTCGCCCAGCAGTCTGCTGTCACCCAGGAGGATGCGTGCATCTCTCCCTCAGGCGTCTTACTGGTGTGTGTGTGTGTGTGTGTGTGTGTGTGTGTGCGTTCTGATAGGGTGAAATCTCGGCCTATCAGATGGAGTGTTTGTTCAGCGAGGCGACGTCTCTCTGTCAGAGGATAGAGCTCCTCCCCTGCTGCTCCGCCAAGGACCGCCTCGCTCAGTCAGGTAACCAATCACATCACAGCACCAATAAACACCGACCAATCACATCACAGCGCCAATAAACACCGACCAATCACATCACAGCTCCAATAAACACCGACCAATCACATCACAGCTCCAACTAGGAATGCACTCTGTGGAGCTGCCGACTGGAGACTGCGCGAGCAGAACGCACAACCTACTGCTGACTCCTGTGAACTTATCGGGGCACGGTGGCACAGTTGGTAGTGCTGTCGCCTCACAGCTAGAAGGTCCTGGGTTCGATTCCCGCTCGGGGCACTGTGGGTGCTGGCGGCGTGTTTCCTCCTCAGTGCCCATACCCGAAGGCGGGGTTGGCGAAAGGGCCTTTCTGTGTGGAGTTTGCATGTTCTCCCCGTGTCCCCTAGGGTAGGTACCCTCACAAAAACATGCAGTAATCCTGGTCTCTAAACTGCCTCCCCCTGGCCAGCCGGGGCGCCTGATGGAGGGGAAAGGAACTGGTTGGAATAACGTGTTCCTTCCACGCGCTACGACGTCCAACCAGGGAAACTCCCCCCTGTCAGGTGTAAAGGAGCAACTTGGACACTCAGGCATGACGGAAGCATGAGTTCAAGTCCGTTGCTCTCCCTTTGTCTCCCATATATGGGGACTAGGTTGGCGGAGGGTGTGTAGAGCCCAGGATCACAGTAGATGATTGGCACAGGGGTGAAAAATGGGTTACAAAATCGTGGGATAAAAAATATATATAAAAAAAAAAAAAAAAAAGAGATGGCTAAGCGCGTGGCTAACATAATGAATGTGTTTCTCCATAGAGATGGCTAAGCGCGTGGCTAACATAATGAATGTGTTTCTCCATAGAGATGGCTAAGCGCGTGGCTAACATAATGAATGTGTTTCTCCATAGAGATGGCTAAGCGCGTGGCTAACATAATGAATGTGTTTCTCCATAGAGATGGCTAAGCGCGTGGCTAACATAATGAATGTGTTTCTCCATAGAGATGGCTAAGCGCGTGGCTAACATCCTGAGGGTGGTGTTGACCTTGCGGTCAGATGGTGGCGCTGACGAGCAGCTCAGCCTCCTGGCTCCGCCCCTCACCCGTCTGCCAATGCCAGAGGACTACGCCCTGGAGGAGCTGCGTTCTCTCACCCAATCATATCTCACACAGCTCATCAGCAGCCAATGAGCTTCACCCGTTGATGTGACATCATATCTCACACAGCTCATCAGCAGCCAATGAGCTTTGGCGGTGGCTGTGTTCAGTGTGTTTCATCAGCCAATGAGAAGCCAGGTGTGTGTGTGTGTGTGTGTGTGTGTGTGTGTGTGTGTGTGTGTGTGTGTGTGCAAAATGTTATTGCGGGTTTAGAATGCATTGCTATTAAGATGGATATATGGCATTCTCATTGGCTTAATGGCTAGATATTATTCTCATTGGCTGCGGGGATAGCTAATTCTTATTGGCTGGGGGCATAGATTGGCTGCGGGGATATATTGATTGATTCATTGCCATTGGCTGGAGTCATATAGATGTTATTCTTGGCTACGGGGATAGATCATTGTCATTGGCTGCATTCCAGGGCTAAGGTTTGTCACGTTCGTCCGATGGCGATGAACAGGAAACAGGAAGTGAGTCTTAGGAAATAAAATGTTCTATTTTTCTATTTGGGTTTGGATGAGTTTCAGTTTGAGTCTGTAATGTACATGAGTCATACATACACATGAGTCTGTATTGTATTGTAGTAAAAACACATATTAGGACCATTATTACATTACGTTTAAATTGATCCTTTTGTCACGTTTTTGAAATGATTCATAATTTGTTACTTTGAAGACGTTTGTAGCCGTTTTACCAAAACGACTCCCGTGGTGTGGGAAAACACACCGCTCTGTTTGGCTCACTTCACATCAGAAAGAAATGTTTTCTTTTTTTAATGCTTCATTTTTTTTCTAAATAAAAATGTCAACTTTTTTCATGTTATTTTGCTCTTGTTTTGAGATCTAGTTTGATGCTAACAGTAGTTGCTACTAGCTACTGATGCTAATAGCTGTTCTATGAGTGTGAAGTTTAAACGTGTTTTTAATAAAGAATCATCTTGAATAAAAACCTACTCATGCCTCTGGCAAACTTTATTTGTTTAGTTAGTTTCTGCGAGAGTGAGGTCTAGCCAACACTAATCCCAGAAGTTTTATTTTTCGCCACTAGCTCTGGTCCATAGCCCTAATGCAGGGAGCTCTGGTCCATAGCCCTAATGCCCTAATGCAGGGAGCTCTGGTCCATAGCCCTAATGCAGGGAGCTCTGGTCCATAGCTCTAATGCCTAATCCAGGGAGCTCTGGTTCATAGCCCTAATGCAGGGAGCTCTGGTCCATAGCCCTTATGCAGGGAGCTCTGGTCCATAGCCCTAATGCAGGGAGCGCTGTTCCATATCCCTAATGCAGGGAGCTCTGGACCATAACCCTAATGCAGGGAGCTCTGGTCCATAGCTCTAATGCCTAATCCAGGGAGCTCTGGTTCATAGCCCTAATACCCTAATGCAGGGAGGTCTGATCCATAGCCCTAATGCAGGAAGCTCTGTTCCATAGCCCTAATGCCTAATCCAGGGAGCTCTGGTCCATAGCCCTAATGCAGGGAGCTCTGGTCCATAGCCCTAATGCAGGGAGCTCTGGTCATAGCCCTAATGCCCTAATGCAGGGAGCTCTGGTCCATAGCTCTAATGCCTAATCCAGGGAGCTCTGGTTCATAGCCCTAATGCAGGGAGCTCTGGTCCATAGCCCTAATGCAGGGAGCGCTGGTCCATAGCCCTAATGCAGGGAGCTCTGGTCCATAGCTCTAATGCCTAATTCAGGGAGCTCTGGTTCATAGCCCTAATGCGGGGAGCTCTGGTCCATAGCCCGAGCTCTGGTTCATAGCCCTAATGCAGGAAGCTCTGTTCCATAGCCCTAATGCCTAATCCAGGGAGCTCTGGTTCATAGCCCTAATGCAGGGAGCTCTGTTCCATAGCCCTAATGCCTAATGCAGGGAGCTCTGGTCCATAGCCCTAATGCAGGGAGCTCTGCTCCATAGCCCTAATGCAGGGAGCTCTGGTCATAGCCCTAATGCCCTAATGCAGGGAGCTCTGGTCCATAGCCCTAATGCCTAATGCAGGAAGCTCTGTTCCATAGCCCTAATGCAGGGAGCTCTGGTCCATAGCCCTAATGCCTAATGCAGGAAGCTCTGTTCCATAGCCCTAATGCAGGGAGCTCTGGTCCATAGCCCTAATGCAGGGAGCTCTGGTCCATAAGGGTCCATTTGGTTCCAAACTATCATTTAGCTGGGGACCCCTGGAACTCCCTCAAGGACCCCTATGAAACCCCGGGCCCTACTTTGGGAACATGCATTCTAAACGTACAACACAGCACAGAAACAGCAGAATGTAGTCTCTGATGCCACCTGGTGGTGACAACCGACAACTGCAGTATGCGGCAGCGTGTATTTCATCCGTACGACGGTGATGCGCGTCGAAAACAGCCGATGTTTAGGGTTCATACTTCGGCTGTTTTCGACGACTGCGCAGCCGCAGTGCCGAGTCACAGAAGACTAGCTAGCCAGCTAGCCGCTAGCTGAGCAGCTAGCTAGTAGCTGTGTGTCTTCATGACGTAAAAACGACACTTTATTTGTTGTAAAACTTTCTTTATTTGAATCGACAGTTTGTGTTAAATAATCTTCTATTTTTTAGAACAACAATACAACACTTAAACATGTATTAATACCCATGAAGATAGCATAAAGCTATCGATAGCTAAAGCTAACCTATTGTTATTAATGTCCTAACTGTATTATTTACTGCTATTATTTAATGTTTTATTCCTGCTTTTCTTTTCTTTTTTTCGCCAACTTTGAGCTGCATTTCATTTCATGAAAGGTGCTACAAATAAATAAATACATTTTATTATTATTATTTCGTTTTATTAACGCACAGTGCGCATGCTCAGTTCCGAGCGGCCGAGCGGCGTAGATCGGCTGTTTCCGGCGTGTTGGTTGTATTTTGAAAGGAAAGCGGAAACACGTCGGACTTTTGACGAATTAACTTGACACGTCGCAGTAACTTTTATTTTGTAAACGCTTCACCGGAAAAGGGTGGAAGAGCACGCGCCTTTGACAACATTGTTGTCAAACACTGTTGGACGGAGAAGTATAATTCTACATCTGTCAGTAAAATTCCACCACCAGGAGGCGTTAATACCCACTTTTCACTGCATTCTGCATCACAGTGCAGATATTTTCGGCGCTCGACACCGGAGCACAAATGTGATGAAAATAGCAGATCTACCAGCTCACAGCGCGTTGCAACCACGACCTGTTGTGGGCTTGTAGATCTGCTGTTTTCTGTCATACGACGGTGCTCAAATGGAAACTAGTTATTTAACTACTATATGAATGGATGTGAATTAAACTAGTCGTTATTTAATTTATAACTATTAATAATTAATGGATGTGAATTAAACTAGTTACTTAACTACTAATAATGGGGAATTAAACTAGTCGTTATTTAATTTATAACTACTAATAATGAATGGATGTGAATTAAACTAGTCATTATTTAATTTATAACTATTAATAATGAATGGATGTGAATTAAACTAGTTATTTAACTACTAATAAGGAATGGATGTGAATTAAACTAGTCGTTATTTAATTTATAACTATTAATAATGAATGGATGTGAATTAAACTAGTTATTTAACTACCATTAATGAATACAGCTCAGCACATGAAGAACAATAACATTGACCAAAGCTTCTCCTCAGTGACCAGTTGTGTGTGTGTGTGTGTGTGTGTGTGTGTGTGTGTGTGTGTGTGTGTGTGTGTGTGTGCGTGTGTGTGTGCGTGCACGCGTGTGTCGCGCGCGCGCGTGCGCACTAGCAGCCAGGCAGACGGCTGGTTGTTTCTCAGCGGTTGGATCATCAGATCTGATCCGCCTCTCCTCACCAGAGTTCCGGACAAAGTTCGGGAGCGAAGCGGGCCTTGCTTCGGTGCTGGGTGGGCCTGGACCGGCTGTTGGGTGGGCCTGGACCGGCTGTTGGGTGGGCCGTGGACCGGCTATTGGGTGGGCCGTGGAAGTGGAATACTCTTGGAATACAACTCCGCGCGAAACAACAACAAGGAAAAGTTGTGGAATAAAAGAAAACAATGAGTGGATGATTCGACCCGATGATTCGACCCGAGCGATCTACGTCTGTATTCTGTTTTAATTATAATAATAATAAGTATTATTACAGCGTGTAGAAGAAGTATACCTACATAGTACTGTTGCTACTGGACTGTTTACAGATCAAACTACAAATACATCCCGTTTCCCCCCAAAACACACAACATAGATGTGTGTGAAGGACGTGCAACATTGTAGCTAAACACACACTTATTATAGATGTAGATGTGTGTGAGAGAAGGTGCAACATTGTAGCTAAACACACACTTATTCTAGTGTGTGTGTGTGTGTGTGTGTGTGTGTGTGTGTGTGTGTGTGTGTGTGTGTGTGTGTGTGTGTGTGTGTGTGTGTGAGAGAGAGAAGGTGCAACATTGTAGCCAAACATAATAATGTGAAGGTGCAACATTGTAGCCAAACTGTTCCCACTGAGGGAAAGTGTTACACTTCAGTCCAGTTTGGACATTATTTTGGAAACATTAATTGTATTATATAACTGCAGTTGGAAACATTAATTGTATTATATAACTGCAGTTGGAAACATTAATTGTATTATATAACTGCAGTTGGAAACATTAATTGTATTATATAAATGCAGTTGGAAACATTAATTGTTAATTGGAAACATTTCCATTTGACATCAAAGTCCAAACGGTCACTTTATGGATTATTCTGGTTTATTAAAATCATCCTAATGATGAAGATGATGAAGGAGCAGACATGATGGATTCTTACTGTCCAATAGAATGTTTGATAAGATAATAACGTTGGTTAGGGTTAGACAGTGGAGTGGATGTGAATAAGTGGGTTAGACAGTTGATGTGGACTTAATACAGTGTGTAGTAACTACACCTTAGCAGCACTCTGACCAGCTACAGCTCAGTACATGAAGAACAATAACATTGACCAAAGCTTCTCAGTGACCAGTTGACCAGTTGAAGTGGACTTATACAGCACATGAAGACATTGACCAAAGGACCAAAGCTTCTCCTCAGTGGACTTACAGCTCAGCACATGAAGATCATTGACCCATACCTTCCCCCCCCCCACCCCCCACACACACTTTTCCCGGGATTCTGTAGCGGTTGCACACAGTCCCATAGCCCAGGATCCGTCCCATAGCCCGGAGGAGACCATCCCATAGCCCGGCGGATACGTAGCGGTTGCACACCGCCCCATAGCCTGGGTGGATGGATGGACGGTGGGTGTAAATAGTGGGAATACAAACTATCTGTAGTATTAATAAATGGTAAATATTTATAAAGCGTTTTTATCCAAAGAGCTTTACGTAGACAGATGGAGGAGGAAACCATGCAAGGCTCTAAGCTGCACATCAGGAGCAGTTAGAGGTTCAGAGTCCACACGGACTCTGGGGGAGCCCACGGGGATCGAACCGGGAACCTCACAGTTCCACACCACCGTTCTACCGGCTACTGTACCGCTGAGACACATATACTGTGTATATGTGTAGTACATGTTTAGTACATGTTAAGTACATGTTTAGTATACATGTACATGTTAAGTACATGTTTAGTACATGTTTAGTACATGTGTGTACATGGAGACTACGACATGCCCAGGAAGGAGTTACCATTACCGCCAGGTTGGGAGGAAGCCACGGACTTTGACGGGAAGGTTTACTACATCGATCACAGCAACCAATCAACGAGCTGGATCGACCCCCGCGACAGGTAAGGAACCCTGCCTGTCTGTCTGTCTGTCTGTCTGTCTGTCTGTCTGTCTGTCTGTCTGTCTGTCTGCACCATGGAACGTGCGTCATGATACTAATGTTTAGCATCACAGAGAGGAATGGAGACCAACAGGTTTAGTTGACAGACAGACAGACAGACAGACAGACAGACAGAAAATATGAATGAATGAATGAATTGATCAATAATATATGTATCAATGTTTGGATCAGTCATGCTATTAGTTGTGTAGTAGCTCTGGTCAAGTGGCTGTACTCACACACACACACACACACACACACACACACACAATGCACACACACACACACACACACACACACACACACACACACACACACACACACACACACACACACACACACACAGAGTCAGGTGAATGGAATGTTATCTGTCGCATACCAGAGAGGAGGAGGGGCAGAGAGAGAGAGAGACAGAGAGAGAGAGCTCTGTTTACACCTTCATTTTATTCCTATTTATATTCAATATTTATTTGTACTTACATTGTTTTATTCATTCATCTTGATTGTTTTGTTTCACTTTTTCTTTGGCAATGTGAATGTATGTTTTCTCATGCCAATAAATCTCCTTTGAATTGAAATTTAATTGAGAGAGAGAGAGAGAGAGAGAGAGAGAGAGAGAGGTATACTTTACAGTTGGACCTTGAGGCTTGGATAAGTCTCATAAATTCACTTGATGGAAGTGTGTGTGTGCGTGCGTGCGTGCGTACGTACGTGCACGCTGTGTCTTAGTGCAGGGATACTCAAATAGCTGAACTGGGCCACAAAACAAACACCTCTTTTCTTTTTATTTGCTTTATTTTCACATAATGCAGTGGTTTAAAAAAAGGCCCATTATTTATTCAGCATCTGACTATTCATAGTCTGATTTTCGGTGGTGAGGTGACCACCGCTCCGGTGGTGAGGTGACCACCCCTCCGGTGGTGAGGTGACCACCCCTCCGGTGGTGAGGTGACCACCCCTCCGGTGGTGAGGTGACCACCCCTCCGGTGGTGAGGTGACCACCCCTCCGGTGGTGAGGTGACCACCCCTCCGGTGGTGAGGTGACCACCTCTCCGGTGGTGAGGTGACCACCCCTCCGGTGGTGAGGTGACCACCGCTCCGGTGGTGAGGTGACCACCGCTCCGGTGGTGAGGTGACCACCGCTCCGGTGGTGAGGTGACCACCGCTCCGGTGGTGAGGTGACCACCGCTCCGGTGGTGAGGTGACCACCGCTCCGGTGGTGAGGTGACCACCGCTCCGGTGGTGAGGTGACCACCTCTCCGGTGGTGAGGTGACCACCTCTCCGGTGGTCCACCTGAACTGAAGCCACACCCACAGCTGTAGTTGTATGATTTAGGGGGAGGGGTTAGGGGAGGGGCTGATAGTGTGATGTCACTATATTACTGTTTATTTCATTAACCCTGCTGTCAAGGGTTCAGCCTCCAGGAAGAAACCCTAAATACAAAGATAATACACCATTGCACATACAAAACCACTCTAGGGTGTTTAATGAAGTACTGTCACCTCATAGACACATGAAATACTGGAAAAATACAAAGAAATGTGGCACTCCATCTTTAAGCACATCTGGTGGGTTAGGGTTACATTAAGCATGTTTATTGTCTGTCTGTCTGTCTGTCTGTCTGTCTGTCTGTCTGTCTGTCTGTCTGTCTGTCTGTCTGTCTGTCTCTCACTCAGATCGGGGGGGGGGGGGGGGGGGTTGGTGGTCTTCTGTGAGTGTTTAATTATTCAGCTGAAACCAGAACCAGTTCAGTTTCACCCCCACTGCGTGCGTGCGTGCGTGCGTGCGTGCGTGCGTGCTGTGTGTGGACAGGTTGTCATAGTTACTACGGCAGGGGGTGGGAGAGGGGGGGATGGGGCATACATGTGTTTTTGTTTGTATCTAAAACACGTGGATCGAGTACAGGCAAACGGCAATATTGTGTGTGTGTGTGTGTGTGTGTGTGTGCAGGCAGACCAAGCCGTTGACGTTCGCAGACTGTATCGGAGACGAGCTGCCAGTAGGATGGGAGGAGCTTACCCACCCCAACCTGGGCCCTTATTGGGTGGACCACAACTCCAGTACGTTTCATAAACCTCCTGTATTAACTGTATGTCTCTCGCCCTCAGAGACCTTTCTCTCCTGTATTAACTGGATGTCTCTCGCCCTCAGAGACCTCTCTCTCCTGTATTAACCCTATGTCTCTCGCCCTCAGAGATCTCTCTCTCTCTCTCCTGCATTAACTCTATGTCTCTCGCCCTCAGAGACCTCTCTCTCCTGTATTAACCCTATGTCTCTCGCCCTCAGAGAGGACCCAGCTAGAGGACCCCAGGGCTCAGTGGCAGAAGGAACAGGAAGTGATGCTGAGGCAGTACCTCAGCGTGGCACAGGAGGCGCTGTCTGCACAGAGGGAGCTCTACCAGGTAAACTCTATGGGCTCGATTCACCAACAATAAATACGCCAGAGTGTAACGGTGGCGGAAACAGACATCGTATTTATCCGTCCGATCAAGCTACGTTGAGAGGACGTGTTTATTCAGAGAAGCTGGTGTAATCACTTCATTTTTGTGGATCGTTGAGTGTATCCTTTCCGCATTTTTCCCAAGCGATTCGCCTGGTGTCGCCTGGTTAGTTAGAACATCCACGCCCATTCTACACCATATAAGGCAACAGGAAATCTCGAAATACGTCATCATAGGCACAGAGGATTCCTAAGCTTTAAATTATATACAACAACCGCGATGAGCTTGTAGAGCAGTTCATTTTGACAGGAGGGTCTCTGCACGGACAGATCTTCAAGCAAACAGCGCGAGTTATATCATGTATATAATTATAAACGAAACTTGCCAACTTGGCACGCATTGCTTCACTCCTTGTTAAATGTCAGAACGTTAATAAGTTAACTGATGTTACAGTTACTTTCACATAATGAGAAAGAAGTTAATTTGTACTGTTCACCACACGACCAAATGCTATATTACAACTCGGCAATGATAAGCCCTTACTGATGAATTATGATGAATGCACTGCAGGGTTAAAAAAACTCTCGCCTGCAGAAGTAAAATAGATATCCGATACTTTTTTTATCAGAGCTGCATTGATTCATGCGGGGAATAGATTAATATCATCTCACTGTCATCTGTCTGAATGCCATGTGGAGAATGGATTTGTTCTGATCATAGACACGTATAGCATATAGCTATTTAAAAGTTAAAACTGACTGGCCAAATTGCACGCGCTGATGCCATAATGTGGATTTATAGGGCGAATTAGCCCTCGTGACTGCTGTCTGTCTGTCAGACCGGCATGTCTGTGAACCATAGAATGCCAGTCGGGCCGGACCGTGTTCTGTCCGGGCTCACCGCGCCGTTATATTAATTTTCCAATGTAAATTTCACCCAGATTGGACTCGGTTCAGCGGCAGCATGCTGCTGTCCGCCCCACACACACACACACACACACACACACCGACAGTCAGAGAACTGACTCACTAACTAAACAACACTAACACACACTAAACAACGTTGGATTCGTACAGTGCAGATTAGAATGCAGATAAGTGTAGCCAGGCCTATGTTCTTATTATAATTGTGAGTTTGTTTTTTAACATGCAGCGAGTCCGCGAGAGCCGATCTACAAGCTCACAACGCGTTGCACTGCGAGTAGAAAGCTGTCAAGTGAGAAGCACAATCGCGCATGCTAGAAATATCCTAATAAATAAATAAAAAGGTGTCGGGCTTGCAGGGGCAGTTTAGAATGCATTCATTTAGGCATACAATTGCATACAAGTGCACTCTGCTTTTTATATATAGGCTATCATTTTTATTATGTGCTGACCAATGTTGGGGGGACATGCGGCACATGCCTACATATTTATCTGAGATTTGGGAACTATTTATTGATTCAGAATGAAGACTGAAGCCTTCTGAATAAATCCGTAAATTCCTCCGCCACCTAAAGAGGTCCCGTAGGATTTGACGGAGTTTCCGACCAACCTACGTGACCGTCAAGTTCACGGCCATTTCCATGAATTCCAAATTAATGTGGGAAATCCACGTAAATGCCTTTCCGCTAGCTTCACGTCATTATATCAGCGTAAACGCGTTGAAGAATCAGGACCTATGTCTCTCTACCTCTCTCTATACCTCTCTCTCTACCTCTCTCTCTCTCTCTCTCCCTGTATTAACTCTATGTCTCTCTACCAGGTGAAGGAAGAGAGACTAAGACTAGCCCAGAGAGAGTTCACCTCTCTACATGAAACCTGGAGAGATAAAGACAAGAATGCCTCCAAGACCTCCTGTGAGTTCACACACACACACACACACACACACACACGCACACACACACACACACACACACACACACACTAGTCATTAATACATTATACATGTATTAATATAAATGTATTTTCTCTACAGTGAACTCCAGGTCTTCTGGTTCCAGTAAATACGACCCAGACATCCTCAAAGCAGAGATCGTCACGGCCAAGAGCAGAGTGAGTTACACCCTTAACCCTAACCTTAACCCTAACCCTTAACCTTAACCCTAACCCTTAACCCTTAACCCTTAACCCTAACCCTAACCCAGACATCCTCAAAGCAGAGATCGTCACGGCCAAGAGCAGAGTGAGTGTACCTTAACAAATTAACTGCTCATTGGCGGAACGTTCCGTCATAAGGAATCCAACTAGCAACTGCTTCTAGCGTAATGTTCCGTCCCCATCCATCCATCTTCAACCGCTTATCCGTAGTCGGGTCGCGGGGGCAACAGCTCCACCAGAGAGCTCCAGACTTCCCTCTCCTCCAGAGCAACATTAGTGACTTCCTCCTGGAGGATCCCGAGACGTTCCAAGGCCATCTGGTCCTTGGTCTGCCCCGGGGTCTCCTCCCAGTGGAGATATAATCCATCAGGTCCTTGGTCTGCCCCGGGGTCTCCTCCCAGTGGAGATATAATCCATCTGGTCCTTGGTCTGCCCCGGGGTCTCCTCCCAGTGGAGATATAATCCATCTCGTCCTTGGTCTGCCCCGGGGGTCTCCTCCCAGTGGAGATATAATCCATCAGGTCCTTGGTCTGCCCCGGGGGTCTCCTCCCAGTGGAGATATAATCCATCAGGTCCTTGGTCTGCCCCGGGGGTCTCCTCCCAGTGGAGATATAATCCATCAGGTCCTTGGTCTGCCCCGGGGGTCTCCTCCCAGTGGAGATATAATCCATCAGGTCCTTGGTCTGCCCCGGGGGTCTCCTCCCAGTGGAGATATAATCCATCTGGTCCTTGGTCTGCCCCGGGGTCTCCTCCCAGCGGGACGTGGGTCGAGGACCTCCCTAGGGAGACGCTCGAGAGGCATCCTAACCAGATGCCCTAACCACCTAAGCTGGCTCCTATATGTCCCTATGTCATAGGGTTAACTCTGGACATAGGGTTAGCCCTAGGACATAGGCATAGCCCTAGGACATAGGGTTAACTCTGGACATAGGGTTAGCCCTAGGACATAGGGTTAGCCCTAGGACATAGGGTTAACTCTGGACATAGGGTTAGCCCTAGGACATAGGCATAGCCCTAGGACATAGGGTTAACTCTGGACATAGGGTTAGCCCTAGGACATAGGCATAGCCCTAGGACATAGGGTTAACTCTGGACATAGGGTTAGCCCTAGGACATAGGCATAGCCCTAGGACATAGGGTTAACTCTGGACATAGGGTTAGCCCTAGGACATAGGCATAGCCCTAGGACATAGGGTTAACTCTGGACATAGGGTTAGCCCTAGGACATAGGCATAGCCCTAGGACATAGGGTTAACTCTGGACATAGGGTTAGCCCAGGGACATAGGCATAGCCCTAGGACATAGGGTTAACTCTGGACATAGGGTTAGCCCAGGGACATAGGGCTAACGCTATGTCCTAGGGTTAACTATTGGTTAACTCTGGACATAGGCTGAGCCTAACCCCCCTGTATAAAATCTGTGTCTCTCTCTCTCCCCTGTATAAAGTATATGTCTCTCTCTCTCTCTCTCTCTCCCCTGTATAAAGTCTATGTCTCTCTCTCTCTCTCTCTCTCTCTCCCCTGTATACAGTCTGTGTCTCTCTCTCTCCCCTGTATAAAGTCTGTGTCTCTCTCTCTCCCCTGTATAAAGTCTATGTCTCTCTCTCTCCCCTGTATAAAGTCTGTGTCTCTCTCGCTCCCCTGTATAAAGTTTATGTCTCTCTCTCTCTCCCCTGTATAAAGTCTATGTCTCTCTCTCTCCAGGTGAATCAACTGAAGAGAGATCTTGCTGATATGAAACAAGAGCTTCAGTTCAAAGAGCACGGCTTCACTACGCTGAAAGAGTGAGTACTAAAAAGCTGTAACTAGCACTAACCCTAACCCTAACTAGCACTAACCCTAACCCACACTGCTCACCTCCTCACGGAGGACACAGGCTGGGGCCCTAACGCATCCTGCTCACCTCCTCACGGAGGACACAGGCTGGGGCCCTAACGCATCCTGCTCACCTCCTCACGGAGGACACAGGCTGGGGCGCTAACCCACACTGCTCCCCTCCTCACGGAGGACACAGGCTGGGGCGCTAACCCACACTGCTCACCTCCTCACAGAGAACACAGGCTGGGGCGTTAACCCACACTGCTCCCCTCCTCACGGAGGACACAGGCTGGGGCGCTAACCCACACTGCTCACCCGGGTGCCGTCTACATTCCGGCTGTCACCCGTCTCTCCGATGGTCACCAGACTATACCTGGTGGTCACAGTACTCTGGTGAGAGCAGGAGTGGACCTGGTGAGACGTGGAACGCCCCTATGATGGAGGGATGAATGGATGGATGGATGCACAGTGTTTTGCTCCATGTGTACAATTTGTCACCACTCTGTTGATCGCCCTGCAGGAGAGAGAGAGAGAGAGCACGGTAGAGAGAGGTTAGGTTACAGACAGAGTGGTCTGACTACATTCCACAACGGTGTCACTTCTGTGACCTTGTTCTGTCTCTATGTCTCTCTACCTCCCTCTCTCTCACTCACTCTCTCGCACACTCTCTCTCTCTCTCTCTCTGTCTGTCTCTCTCTCACACACGCACGCACGCACACACACACAGTCACACACACACACACACACACACACACACACACACACACACACACACACACACACACACACACACACACACAGCTGGTGACGCCACGTTATGTAACAACCAACCAGAAGGGCCAGCCTGTGTGTGTGTGTGTGTGTGTGTGTGTGTGTGTGTGTGTGTGTGTGTGTGTGTGTGTGTGTGTGTGTGTGTGTGTGTGCGTGTGCGTGTGTGTGTGTAATCTACCTAAAACCGGCCGGAATCCGTGCGTGCACGGGCGATAACGCACGCGCGCCGCCTTATTGTGCATCGCTGCGTAAAATGCGATATTTTGGGCTTGATTAGAGCTTAATTTGACTCAGTTATTAAAATAAACAAAATGTTTAAAGTCCAAGCTAGTACCGGATGTTGTTGTTCCTTAAACCGGAAGTGACATCACCAGCTTCTCTCTATTTGGTCAAAATCGGCATAATGGTGCGTTCCCGCCACCTGGTGGCAATGGGTACAGTATAATACTATAGTATTGCCGTGTGAGAATGAGATGCAGTGTGTATATCACAGATTAAAATGACGAATTTAAACATATGAATAGTGCAGGCAGAAGGCCCTCAACCGCTTTATTAAGAGATGTGGCTGTATTGCATTAAACGCTGAGCTGAAATCTACAAGAAGAAGGCGTGCATAAGCTTTGTTATTGTCCAAGTGTTTCAAAAGAAAATAGTCAAGACTGTGTCCTCTATACCCCTGTTGCTCCTATAAGCAAACTGAAAGACATCCAATGAGCAGCCTACCGCTGCCTTCAGCAGACTGATAATGATGACTACTGAAGTCAAAGCGACTGCCTGCCTTTTTGGGAACAGGAATTATAATGGCGTCTTTCCAGGTGGGCGGAACAGTAGATGGGACACCAAGCCTCTGCTAGCCGGCCACATATCCCGTCTGGACCTGAAGCCTTCCGGGGACATGTGGGAATGTGTGGGAAAACATCCTCTGGACTTCACGTTGATCCACAGTCATTCCCAGATCACTGTGTCAGGGTTGACGTCACGACTACCTAGTTGTGACGTCATCCCCTCCTTTTATAATAGAGGTGACCGCGCTTTTGCGGTGGCAGCCCCTAAGCTCTGGAACAACCTCCCCCCCCCATATTAGAGCTGCTCAATCTATCAATATATTCAAATCCCTTCTCAAAACGCACCTTTTTTCCCTTGCTTTTAATGTGAACTGATTTTAAACTTTTTAGCCACTGCATATTATTTGAATTTGTTTATTGTTGTTTTTGTTGTAAAGCACTTTGGTCAACTTCGGTTGTTTTATATGTGCTATATAAATAAAGTTTTGATTGATTGATTGATTTTATAAGGCATCTTGCCAGAACCATATTCTCTGTCGGATTATAAATTCAGTCAAGTCCGTATAAGAATATAAACCTAAGCCTTAAAACTAAGCTTATCTTTAACTTGTCCATCTTTAAATCCGAGATCTAATCTACTCGGCAAATCTTTAGTCAAGACTAAACTCTGGTCAGCACTTCTGCTCTTGTGACCACGGAACATTCTCAGCCCTTACCCTGTGTGGGTACAGACTCTAGGCCCTAGGGCAACATTTTGTTCATGCAAGAAGTCAGCTGTTTCAAACCTTGCATAAAAGTTGTTTAATTCGTTGGCCTTTTCCTTTTCATCTGAAACACAAAGGCCCTTCTTAGCTGGAGTCATGTTAGTCATGGCCTTCATAGATTCCCACATTTCTTTTGAATTAGAAGAGGAGCAGTAGGCCTCAAACTTCTCCTTCCGTTTAGCCTCCCTTATTGTATGGTTAATCTCCTTCTGAATATTCTTCATAGTTAACAAATCCCCGCTCTTGAATGCCCTTTGTTTCCTAACTATGCATTCTTTGATTTCCCTTGAAATTAAGGGTTTATTATTGGGGTACATCGTTATGGTCTTTTTAGTCAACACACTGTCTTTACAGAATGTAATGTGTTATAGTACTGTAGCCTCCTCCAGGTCTAGGCTATGGAAGAGGCTCCAGTCAGTGCAACAAAAACATCCCTTCAACGTTTCCATGCCATCGTTGTCCCACACATAAATGGTTTTAACCTGTGGTTTACTTCACATAAATGGTTTTAACCTGTGGTTTACTTCACATAAATGGTTTTAACCTGTGGTTTACGTCACATAAATGGTTTTAACCTGTGGTTTACTTCACATAAATGGTTTTAACCTGTGGTTTACTTCACATAGATGGTTTTAACCTGTGGTTTACTTCACATAAATGGTTTTAACCTGTGGTTTACTTCACATAAATGGTTTTAACCTGTGCTTTACTGCTCTTAAGCAGTGACTTATATATGTGGGAATTAAATGAACAACATTGTGATCTGCATTGGTCAAAGGTGGTTTAGCCTTGGCTATATAGGCGTTCTTAATATTGCTTAATATTCTGACTTGTCTGTCTGTCTCTCTACCTGTCTGTCTCTCTACCTGTCTGTCTCTCTGCCTGCCCGTCTCTCTGTCTGCCTGTCTCTCTACCTGTCTGTCTCTCCTGTAGGATAGACAGGAAGGTGTCTCACCTCCCAGGAGGATATAAACTGAGTGAAGCTCAGAACATTCTGACGGAGGTTCGATCCATCCGGGACGCCCTGGGTGCAGGAGAAAGAGAGAAAGTGGAGCTCATGCAGGTAATTCATATGATTCTATAGTTTAATAAGTATTATTATTATTATTATCATTATACTACTAATACTACTACTCATTATACTTCTACTACTACTACCAGTGTTGTCCCTGAACGCGTTCATATTTTGGGTGAACGTACTGTATTTCTGCCTGATGAACGTCAGAACGCGTTCATTTCTGGCGTTTGTGAACGTCACTTTCTCACGTTCAACTTCTACTACTACTACAATGTATTCATATGAATACTCCTCTCCTCTCCCCTCCCCTCCCCTCCTCTCCTCTCCTCTCCTCTCCTCTCCTCTCCTCTCCTCTCCTCTCCTCTCCTCTCCTCTCCTCTCCTCTCCTCTCCTCTCGTCTCCTCTCCTCCAATAGAAACTTGCGGTGTTGAAGGATGGCTTCCTATTGGACGTTGGTGGTTCCCAGCAGGACTTGTGGGGCAGCGTTGGATCTCTGTGCAGCTCAGACGTGTCCGTCGGTCTCAGAGTGTTCTGTGAGGCTGGATCCCAAACGGATATACCTCTGGAGGTAAAATATTACCCTATGACGTCATGTTGTAGTCATTGTTTTGTAGTCATCCAGATGATATCGTTACGTCATGTTGTAGTCATTGTTTTGTAGTCATCAGGATGATTTCGCTACGTCATGTTGTAGTCATTGTTTTGTTATTATTATTATTTCAGGTCAACAACAAGCTTGCAGAGAAGGTTCGTCTCAGTCTGAAGTATGAAGAGACCAAGAGAAGGTACATTACTGTGTGTGTGTGTGTGTGTGTGTGTGTGTGTGTGTGTGTGTGTGTGTGTGTGTGTGTGTGTGTGTGTGTGTGTGTGTGTGTGTGTGTGTGTGTGTGTGTGTGTGTGTGTAATATAAGCTCCTTCTCCTCTCCTCCAATAGGATTAGATAATGATAATGTAAGCTCCTCCTCTCTCCTCTCCTGTCCAATAGGATCTCCTCCATTGAGCATCGGATCGCCTCATTGGACGGGGAGGCGTGGCCTGGACTTCTGGACCCAGAACGAGACCGTCTCATCCTGATCAATGAGAAGGCGGAGCTTCTGAAGGAGCTGACGTATGCCCGCCTCCCACAGCCCTCATGCTCCGCCCCTAACTCCGCCCCCTGTGCTGGTAACATTGTTTTAATGAATACCACGCTTAGCGCCGTTCCCGTCCTAACCCTGTGATCTGATTGGCTAACCCTAACCCTGTGATCTGATTGGTCCACAGAGAGGATGGAGACGCAACGCAGATGTCTGGAGAGAGATCTGCAGCAGGCGAGAGACAGACAGTCTAAGGCTCTGACTGAGAGGTGAGACAGAGAGACAGACAGTCTCATTTAGCAATGATTTACAGTAAGCAGAACAACACAACTCACATACATATAAATAGTCATCTAGGATCATAAGAACCTAACATCTGTCTAACAGTAGAAACAATGCATAATATAATATACACTATAGAGTGTTATGTCTACATAAAATGCTACCTAAGTTACATATTAAGTTGCGGCTTTGCATTATCCTGTAGTGTAAGGTCGTCGAGGCTAGGGGAGGGGCTACGGGCTAAGATAGAGTCTGAAGAGGTGGGTTTTCAGACTACGGTGGAAGATTGGGAGTGAGACTGTAGTTCTGACTACAATGGGAAGTTCAGTCTGTCTGTCTGTCTGTCTGTCTGTCTGTAGGTTGCGTCATCACTGTAAAAGGAACAAGTTGGTCAGAGAGTTGGAGGAGATGGTGAGACTGGCTTCATCTCTGAGCACACAGCTGAAGAGGTATGTGTGCGCGCACACACACACACACACACACACGTGCACACAGCACACAGCTGAAGAGGTGCACGCACCCACACACTAGGGCATTAACCAAACGTGATTTTTGATAGTCGACTTGATTACCATCAAAATAGGCTTATGGTCGATTATTCGACGGTAAAATATCATATTGTTTCGTGTTCTGAAACAGCCAGCGAGTGAAGGGTTAACTGCAACACGGAGCCGGTGAATAGATAGATCATTTTTACAACTGTGAACAGCAGAAAAACAACATTTCGATGTGCTAGTGCACGAGCCGCAGCAACATGAGTCACGCCGCCACTGCAGGCCGAGTGGAATAGTAAGAGAGTGGCGACACTCTCTTACTATTCCACAGTAGTGTCACAGTTCCAAACATTGGAACTATCCCATTGAGACAAAGCAGGGTGCTGTGGGCTATAGTTCCAAACATTGGAACTATCCCATTGAGACAAAGCAGGGTGCTGTGGGCTATAGTTCCAAACATTGGAACTATCCCATTGAGACAAAGCGGAGTGCTATGGGCTATAGTTCCACACATTGGAACTATCCCATTGAGACAAAGCGGGTTGCTATGGGTAATAGTTCCACACATTGGAACTATCCCATTGAGATAGAATGAGCACTTCCTCATTCCATTGTTACAATGGGAGTCAACGCTAGTGTCGCCACTCTCCTACTAGATTACTCTGAATGCAGGCAGGCTGGCTGTGCTGCTGCCGCTCTGCTTGGCCTGTTACGTCAAGTCCACAATGACTCACGGATGGACGCGTTGTGAGCTTGTAGATCTGCTATGTTTGATGCGCAAGACCTTTCTACGGTGCAGCATAGCATGTTGTTACGTTGTTCAGTGGAGACTGGAGCGGGGAGGAGAGGACAGTGCCGGTTGAAATGAACAATGCGATTCAATTCATACAACCCTAAATGTTCAACAACAAGTTAAACAACCACAGTTAATTTGATTTTAGCTGTTTGCATAGCCATAGCTGTCTGTTTTTAATAACGCCGCATGCCTGCACTTTTGTTGGATAAGCATGAAGAAAGATGAATAGGAAAAAGAAACATGAAATCACGGCAAGAGCTACTGTAGTTTGACTGTCACCAAACTGGATAATATTGGGCAGTGAGTGAGGAGGAACTCCTGCTATACGTTACTGTACCGGACGACACAACGACACGTCTCCAATCTAACTACAGTAATAAACTCACCAATAGTAAAAGTATTTACACACTGTAGTAGTTACTGTACCCATTGAGCGTATGAGCCTATGATGCATGTCTTCAATGCTGCAGTGCCGCCGCTGCCCACGTACAGTAGGCTTGTATTATGATAATATCAAAATCAGCCAGGAATGGATTGGTACTTAAGTTGGAGAACTACCAACAAAACAACAGCGCTCACAGCTGCATGTCTGCTTTAGAAAAGCTTAAAAGCAACAAAACACAAAAAATCTTAATAATAATATTAGCGATTACTCGACCGTTTTGCTAGTCGAAAAATGTAATAATCAAATTGAATGTTAATGCTGTAGCACACGCACCCAAACATCACATTATACAACACATCACGATTATGAAAAGCATCAGAAAACACAGAGTCGGGGGAAGGGCACCAAGTACAGAAAATAAGGGCATCAATACAATAGGGGCGCTAATATATTAAAGTCTAACTCGTGTTTATTAGGTGATGTAATCTTAATGGTGATGTAAAACAAACGGTGCAAACACAAACATTAAACACCGTTATCAATATGACATAAATGACACATTATGACGTAAAATTTCCCTTCATTGTCAATGTGGCGTTTACAAAACAAAAATGTAACTAAAGACAAACATTAAACCTGCATATAGGAGGGGCCAGCTGGTAAAAAACGGTCAGGTAGGTAGGAGGAAAAGCAAGGTCACATGACCTGACAAGTGAAGAGAGGAGAGTCCGCACACAGGTTTGCTCCAAGGTGTTTGCTTTTTATTCAATACACCATAAATAAGAACGGCCTTCATCAGGTGATAATCGGCAGTATATGTGACGACTCCCTTTTAAACCCAGTCGTCACATCACGTGACTGATGACGACTGCATGGGCAGGTGACCTGACAAACCTATCCAGTCTTTAGATCACAGAGTACGAGAACGCAGACATGTTTCTCCTCAGTGGACACCCTAAGATCTGTTAGGGTTAAACCCTAAGATCAGTGACAGTTAGGGTTAAACCCTAAGATCATTTAGGGTTAACACCCTAAGATCTGTTAGGGTTAACACCCTAAGATCTGTTAGGGTTAAACCCTAAGATCATTAATTACTTTTA